>NC_000078.6:96783443-97083443 GCF_000001635.26 Mus musculus | reverse complement strand
ACATTTTGAATCCACATTAAAAAGGTGCATTTTGATGATCATAATAATTATTTATGAGTCATCAGTTGTCACAAACAGATTTTCTATGTACTAGGCAAGCATCCTACCATGGTGTTGCATCTTCAGACATGTACACATGCTTATTATTTCTTAAAGATTGTAGGCAAGAAGCCAGGGAAGAGTAAACCGAAGTTGACTCTTCATCTGCCTACTTCTGAGTACCTCAACGATTTGAAATTTCCCTGTCAATCTTTTAGGAAATCAGCATTAATAAATAGTATGCATCCTAAATAGCATACGATATAAATGATAAAATATAACTGTCTATAGTTATATAGACAATGATTATATATGGTAGGGTACTTAGACAGTTTTGTTTCCCCTAAAAGTCATAGACCATCTAATAACACCTTGACACCAGGCATGAGAAATCTCTTTTCAAATTATTGGTCAGGAGAACCCAAGACTGTCACAAAACAATATTGAAACAATATTGGCTATTGATATGTCTTTACTTGCCTTCCCAGGGTTGAAGGTAAGTATTTATTGCTAATGACAGCACACAATTGAGACATTGAACTCAGAGAATTCAAGTTGTAGCTGACCTGAAAGCATTATTCCAAAACTAATTTTTTTTTAATTTTTTATTAGGTATCTAAATTTTATAGTACTAAAAGGGACTCTAAAGCTATCAAGGGAAGGATGCAATGGGCAATCATATCCAGATGTGATACTTATGAATTACAACAATGGCCCGATTGGCAAAATGTTTCTGAAGGTACATTAATGGCACATATAGCTTGTACATAGCCATCAGCTGCCTAATTATATTTATGGACTACTGCTCAACATAGGAGAAATCATGCCTCAAACTGGAAACCTAGCCAACTACCCAGGGCTAGCGAAGCCACGAATGTTAGAGGAGTATTTATTCTAATGTACTAGGCCCACACAATCCCAAACTGCATCCTAATTATTTATCCTTCTACTCTCAGATAAATGTAGCACTTACTACTCATCAAAGAAGCTTATGTTTGTAGCAGTCCATCACAGAATATCACAAGTGGTCAAAGTACTTGGGAGAACTGACCATGGTGCATCCATCTCCAGTAGATAAGGCTAGTAGATAACCCCTGTACCTAAGGCAGAGGGAATACTACATATGACAGATTGTTGAAGTATTACAAGAGCCAGAGGACCAGTTTGCTATGATATCCTATAAATGAACACAAAGAAACCACAGTCAAGATTCTACAAAAAATATCACTGCTTAAACAATATTCAAAATAACAAAAACTATTATTGAACTTTAGTTGTAGAACTTGCATCTAAGAGTTCTGTGTCCCACGGGTTCTGGATTCTGAACAATTCTACCCAAAACTCTTTCAAATAGCAGGGCCTCAAGCTATAATCATTTTAGAAGGGAACTTTAGTCTATTCTTTGGTAAATACCTAGAGTTTTGTTTTGCGATTTGTAATCTCCACATGTGCTGAGACAAAATAAATGTGAGTAGGAGAAGAGTTTGGGCTAAAAGAGGGGGTGGGGAGGCCAGGTTCACTTGTCTCATTAGCTCATGATTGTTGGAAGTACAGTGGGACACAACTATATTTGTTATTTGCTAAAGATCTACTTTCTTGCTGCATCTTAGCTTAGGAGAGGGAATTTTAGAGCAAAGTTGAATAATCACACTCTCCTTTTTTTGTTTTATTAGTAAGGCATCTACATTCTCTAAGATTCCTCCTTCAAGTCTTCCTGTATTTTGAATTAGCATTCAATATCAGCATGTCCAAATGCCTATAAATTTGAGGAATGTTTCAAGCCTAAACTTTGGGGTCACATAGTCTGACCTCGCTGTGAGTGAAATACCTTGCTGATTGACGTGCTGTGCTGATGAGTATTTGGCTTAGATATCATAAAATCACCTCCCTATCTTCAAATATTTTGTCATGTACATCCATAACACTTCACTACTACTTAGTAGTAGTCACAAGAACATGATGTCTTCCCACCAAAACTCTGGTATTTTATGGAGTGGTGCTTTAGACAATCCTCAAGTATCATTCATTTATATTTATATGTCTTTCAGCTGGAAAGCTAGCCAGATAAAATGGAACTGTTATGTAAACTAATATTTAAGTATGTATTAAAATGTGTTATAAGTTAATGAGAAATATTCTTATAATTGTGGATTTTCCCTCATTAATTTTCACATAACTCTGCCCAAGAAATCAACATTTAAAAATGTAGCTATGTCCTAAATATTTATTATTTTTGAAAATATTGATAAAATATTGTCATACAGTTGTATATATGCAAAAATACAGTAATATTGACACAGTAAATGAACATTAGTCTTTATGACAAAGAAATATCAACACATGTGAAGCAAGAGACTCTTCTTTGAACAAGTTAAAATGTAAAATGTTTTTTACAAATATATGTGCTTTTATAATTTTACATGTTAATTCTGATGTAGATTTATAATGCTTTTAGAGAGCATTAAGTGGTATTTAAGATAAGTTTAAATTAGCAGAATTTATGTTTTATAGACATATTCTATAGAAGAAGAAAGAAAATGACATACTGGGTTATGCCTATGGAAGTTGGCAAAGTAGCGGTACAAAATAGAAATGGTAGAGCAGAATATTTAGAAAGAAAGAAATGAAGAAATGTTAACTGGTTTTGTAGCTATATAATCCTAAAATATAAAGATGAAAGGGAATGTATGGAGTAGTATTGATCATAAGTTTAAGAGGTGTAGAGATCTGAGTTAATTGGAGGTTAAAACAAAAATTCTATAGAAGCAAGCATCTACCAGACAGACAGCACCTTGACACAAGGGACTGACTTAATATTCAGGACCATTTAGTCACATTCCTTTCATGCTCCACCATGACTTAGGCTCTAGTCACTAGTCAAAGTATGTGTATTTCTGAGTCATTGTGTGTGTGTGTGTGTGTGTGTGTGTGTGTGTGTGTGTGTGTGCATGTGCTGGTGCTACGTGTACTGTGATCAAAACTGACAGAATTTTCACTTTTTTGAATCAAAATAAAGCAGACCAATAGAGATTGAAAGTACAAGGTGTGAAATGTCAAATCATAACAGATACTGTGCAGGCTTAGAAGATCATAAAGTTCTTATAAAAAAGCTATGCTGAATGATAATTGATTGCTTGGAATAAAAATCTTGCAAAATAGTTTATTGAACCTAATATGAGAAAAAATAGTATATACATTAATGTATCTTTATCTTAAAATAAATTTTCATTTGCAACCTGGAAAACTGGGGACTGTATTTACCCACATAGTATACTGTAGTTTCCTGTACTGCACTCCTCTGAATCATACTAACTATTGTACCTATCCTATTCCATCCCATCCCATCCCATCCCATCCTATCCCATCCCATCCCATCCCATCCCATCCCATCCCATCCCATCCCATCCCATCCCATCCTATCCTATCCCATCCCATCCCATCCCATCCCATCCCATCCCATCCTATCCTATCCTATCCTAACCCTATCCTATTCTTCATACCATGTTTGAAAATCATTAAGTAACTTTAGAAGCCTAAATTTACATCTGAGGAAACACAGTTCTAAAACACTAGACCAAAACGGCAAGCACCGCAACAAACACTCTGATTCCCCTTAAGAAAAGTTAAAGATACAGATAGATGAAAAAAATACAAATTCCAAAACGAAGCATTCACTATTTATGATAGATCTTGTTACCCCATAAGGTTGAGTTCCAACCAGGTCTCTCTAACAGACAAATATCTTTATTCCTTTTTTTCCATAAAAAAACATCTTTAATAGTTCTCTGAAACATGACTGTCAAGACTGAGGGATGACTTGATTGATTTCTGAAATTATATTTAATCCAAAAAAACCTTTGTTACTCAAGCTCACATTATTCTAGGGTCTAGAAAATATATAGACATTTCTTATAATTTTCATTGACACCCAAACAGCCTTTCAGTTAGTCTAAGCAGGTATAAAATACTACTCATATTCTATTTCACATTAAACATTTCATTTATTTTTATTATTCTAATGAAAGTCATATACCTTGTAGGATGAATGAGGATGAGCTAAGTAGCTTATGAAAATGAACAGAAATTAAACAGCACATTGTGAAGTACTTGCGCTATTAGTTTTGAGCTATGAGTACAAATTATTAATACTGTGGGACCATAATCTGCCAAATGTTTTTAAAGTAATATGTTTATTAATGGTAAGATATAGTCTATTGCCACTAAAAGTGGAGTAAATAAATGTGTTGTGGTATTCATTAGAGAAATCAAAGCTTGTTAAAGCATTATCACTGAACACTTTTGTAGAGATATGCATTATGTAGGAATATTCTGATTTATAAAAGATTATCATACCTTTAGCGTATGTACAAAGACTGAAGGTGTTTTTGTCCAAAGATTCTCAATATTCTCAATATTATTTCTTCTAAATTCATTAGTGTTTTTGCATGTGCATCCATGTGTGTATGTTTGTGTGTGTATATGTGTGTGAGAGAGACACACACAGAGACAGACACACACACATACACACACACACACACACAGAGAGAGAGAGAGAGAGAGAGAGAGAGAGAGAGAGAGAGAGAGAGAGAGAGAGAGAGAGAGAGAGGAGCTAGGGTGCCTGTGATGGTTTGTATATCCTTGGACCAGGGAGTGGCACCATCTGAAGGTGTAGCCTTGTTGGAATAGGTGTGACCTGGTTGGAGTAGGTGTGTCACTGTGGGTGTGGGTATAAGATCCTCACCCTAGTTGCCTGGAAGTCAGTCTTCCACTAGCAGCCTTTGGATGAAGATGTAGAACTCTCAGCTCTACCCGCACCATGCCTGCCTGGATACTGCCATGCTCCCACCTTGAAGATAATGGACTGAAACTCTGAACCTGTAAGCCAGCCCCAATTAAATGTTGTTTTTTAGAAGACTTGCCTTGGTCATGGTGTCTGTTCACAGCAGTAAAACCCTAACTAAGACAGTGCCTTAAATGGTACAAGGTCAGAGTCAGGAGTGACTCTTCAGGCATTTATGGGAACTATTATTGAAGCCTACAAATCACACAACAACCAAGGCAGAAGATAACATTGCAATTTTTGAGACTTTCTCATAGATAAAGTAATTTGGAGACTCAGAATCCGCAGTCGAAATACCCTTGTTAACTCTAAGACATCATGTAATAGAGATACATACTACAGGAATGCTTGAAAATATCGATGAAAGGCTTTTTCTAGAGAATGTCATTGAGCTACCATGAATGATTAAACTAAGCAACAATACCCAGGATAGAAACAACATGAGACATGACTGAGAGAGGCTTAAGAACCTGCAAAAAAATAGTTCAGTATCCTCAAAGAAAATGCTATTTTCTTGGAACTGGAAATAAGTTCTTTGAATATATTTTCTGTGTGTATGGTTTTTATCTTGGGGGATTTCCTTGGGTTTTTAAGTAAATATCAAGTTGAAATTTTTTTAAAGAAGGAAACAGGTAAATAGGTGTAGAGAGATGAAATAGACAATTTCCAGGGCTAAGAAAATTATTTTCTTAATGGATACATCTACCAGGCAATTGAAGCCACAGTTGATTCATTGGGGGTTATGCAGAAAAACCAAGCAAAGCAAATCAGTGGTTGGGAAAAAAATTTGTCAACTTGCCAAGCAATGGATCCCATATAACATCTCACGACCTCTATGGATAACTGTTCATGTAGAACACAGGACACATGCAAAAGCATGAGCGTGGGTATGGATGTACAGCTTGCCATCATCTTAGAACATTTCATATTTTACAGTTGTCTAGGCTCACCAATTACCCTCTACATATCATTCCTGATATTCTCCTCATCAACCATGAATGTTGTGAACAACTTTCTTCTGTCTTGTGTCTTTTTTTATTTTTTTTTTACTGTTTATGTGTCCTAAGATTGAAACCAAATACTATTTGAACTGTTATTTTGCATAGTGTAAATCACTGAAAATGTTCACTCAGGATTTTTCATATTTTGAATTGATCATTGTTTTGAAACCTTGTCGTAACTTAAAGAGCATCTCTTGAATTTTAAATTTTGCAGTGTGAAATTTCATCAGATGTTTAGTATTGATATTACATTCTTCAACAAAGAAGACAATAGTTACCTTGTAGATGACATATCCAGTAGAGGATAAGACTAGAGGCAGTGAAACTGACTGAGAATCTGTGAAGATAATACAAAAACTGTAATAATTTTGGCAGATTCTGCTTATAACAGGATCAGTATCTGCAAAGGATAGAGTAAGCATCATATATTTATTTAAACTTCTTAGGACTTATCTCCAGGAGTGTTGAGTTTAAGGAAACATAATATCATGGGAATTATTAGCTTTATCTTAGTAAGTAGTTATATGCATGTTTATATCACTTATATCAAGTTCTCCCACTTGGAACACAGACTCTGTTCAATATAACAGACCAATCCTTAATATTCACATGTTGGGAACATGGGACTTTAAAACAGCACACTAAGAAATGGTTTTATTTCAGATGATATTTGTATACATAGCAACAGTTACTTATTTTGGGAATTTAGAAGGTATAAGATTGGAAGAAATTAAGAGAATTAAAGAATTTTAGATTGTGGCATCAGTAAATTAAGACTAGCCTAGAAAATGCATTTTATTTTCTTAAATGTAAGATCATGGACAGATTTTAAATTTCTACCATCCTGGTTTCAAAACAGTTTTTTTTTTATGTCATAGTATTTTCTTTTCTTTTTTTTTTATTACGTATTTTTCTCAATTACATTTCCAATGCTATCCCAAAAGTCTCCCATACCCTCCCCCCCCCACTCCCCTACCCACCCATTCCCATTTTTTGGCCCTGGCGTTCCCCTGTACTGGGACATATAAAGTTTGCCTGTCCAATGGGCATCTCTTTGCAGTGATGGCCGACTAGGCCATCTTTTGATACATATGCAGCTAGAGTCAAGAGCTCCCGGGTACTGGCTAGTTCATAATGTTATTCCACCTATAGGTTTGCAGATCCTTGTAGCTCCTTGGGTACTTTCTCTAGCTCCTCCATTGGGGGCCCTGTAATCCATCCAATAGTTGACTGTGAGCATCTACTTCTGTGTTTGCTAGGCCCCGGCCTAGTCTCACAAGAGACAGCTATATCACAGCCCTTGCAACAAACGCTTGCTAGTTTATGCAATGGTGTCATCGTTTGGAGGCTAATTATGGGATGGATCCCTGGATATGGCAGTCTCTTGATGGTCCATCCTTTTGTAAAGGAAGCCAGAGGATATACAGTGCTGAATTTAATAAAGCCACTGTGGCCATGGAGTGGTGGGTGTACGGGGGAACAGAATCTGTGAGAGAAAGGAAGAAAATAATTGCTAGTTGAAGCTTAACCTCACATAAATACCAGATAATTTTGTTCTCATTCTAATTACACAATTATTTTAATGTAATAAGACATAATATTGTGGCATGGAGACAGAAAGCATGAAAAAGAACAAGGAAAGGAGGAAAAAGAAATCCAAAGCCATAAGAACACATCACTCTAGTGTGATACCTCCAATCCCTGGTAAAGAGGTTATATTTACTTATGAAAAAAATTTCAAACAGATATTTTACTTAAACATTAATTCAACTTCAATGAATTTACAGTTGACTCCTTAGGCCAACACATATCAACAATGTTGATTGCAGGCATTTTAGTAGCAGTGCCATGCTTTGTTTATTTGTTGCTATGACATTTTGTCCAACAACCCCATGAGCCTCCTAAGAAGTATACCAGTTTACCAAATCTCTGGATCTCTCACACATGAAAAAAATATTTAGCAAAAATTTGAAGGCATCAGTACATGCTTTCAATCTGGGCTCAAAACGTAGGCTAAATATTCTGTTTCCATTTATTGTGAGCATCAAATGTGAGTTTTTTTTTTAACTTTATTTATTTATTTCCTTATTTTATTTTATTTTTATTATTTTTTAATTAGGTATTTTCTTTATTTACATTTCCAATGCTACCCCAAAAGTCCCCCATACTCCCCGCCCACTCCCACTTCTTGGCCATGGCTTTCCACTGTACTGAGGCATGTAAATTTGTAAGACCAATGGGCCTCTCTTTCCAATGATGGCCGACAAGGTCATCTTATGAAATATATGCAGCTGGAGACATGAGCTCTGGGGGGGGGGGGCTGGTACTGGTTAGTTCATATAGGGTTGCAGACACCTTTAGCTCTTTGGGTACTTTCTCTAGCTCCTCCATTGGGGGCCCTGTGATCCATCCAATAGCTGACTGTGAGCATCCACTTCTGTGTTTGTTAGGCCCCAGGATAGCCTCTCAAGAGACAGCTATATCAGGGTCTTTTCAGCAAAATCTTACTACTGAATACAATGGTGTCAGTGTTCGGAGGCTGATTATGGGATCAAACCCCGGGTATGGCAGTCTCTATATGGTCCATCCTTTTGTCTCAGCTTTAATCTTTGTTTCTGTAACTCCTTCCATGGGTGTTTTGTTCCCAATTCTAAGAAGGAACAAAGTGTCCACACTTTCATGTTCGTTCTTCTTGATTTTCTTGTGTTTTGCAAGTTGTATCTTGTATCTTGGGTATTCTAAGTTTCTGGGATAATATCAACTTATCAGTGAGTACAAATTATGTGAGTTCTTTTGTGATTGGGTTACCTCATTCAGGATGATGCCCTCCAGATTCATCCATTTGCCTAGGAATTTCATAAATTCATTCTTTTTAATAGCTGAGTAGTATTCCATTGTGTAAATGAACTGCAATTTCTGTATCCATTCCTCTGTTGAGGGACATCTGGGTGTTTTCCAGCTTCTGGCTATTAAAAATACGACTGCTATGAACATACTTGAGCATGTGTCCTTCTTACCGGTTAGAACATCTTCTGGATATATGCCCAGGAGAGGTATTGCGGATCCTCCAGTAGTACTATGTTCAATTTTCTGAAGAACCGCCAAACTGATTTCCAAAGTGGTTGTTCAAGCTTGCAATCCCACCAACAATGGGGGAGTGTTCCTCTTTCTCCACATCCTTGCCAGCATCTGCTGTCACCTGAATTTTTTATCTTAGCCATTCTGACTGGTATGAGGTGGAATCTCAGGGTTGTTTTGATTTGCATTTCCCTGATGATTAAGGATGCTGAACATTTTTTCAGGTGTTTCTCAGCCATTCAGTATTCCTCAGGTGAGAATTCTTTGTTTAGTTCTGAGCCCCAACTTTTAATGGGTTTATTTGATTTTCTGGAGTCCACCTTCTTGAGTTCTTTATTTATATTGAATAATAGTCCCCTATTTGATTTAGAATAGGTAAAGATCCTTTCCCAATTTGTTGGTGGCCTTTTTGTCTTATTGACAGTGACTTTTGTCTTACAGCTTTCCAATTTTATGAGGTCCCATTTGTCTATTGTCGATCTTACAGCGCAAGCCATTGCTGTTCTATTCAGGAATTTTCCCCCTGTGCCCATATCTTCGATGCTTTCCCCCACATTCTCCTCTGGTTCTCTCTGGTTTTATGTGGAGTTCCTTGATCCACTTAGATTTGACCTTAGTATAAGTTGATAGGAATGGATTAATTCACATTCTTCTACATGATAACCACCAGTTGTGCCAGCACCATTTGTTGAAAATGCTGTCTTTTTTTCCACTGGATGGTTTTAGCTCCCTTGTCAAAGATAAAGTCACCATAGGTGTGTGGGTTCATTTCTGGGTCTTCAATACTATTCCATAGGTCTACTTGTCTGTTGCTATACCAGTACCATGCATTTTTTTTTTATCACTATTGCTCTGTAGTACAGCTTTAGGTCAGGAATGGTGATTCCACCAGAGGTACTTTTATCCTTGAGGAGACTTTTTGCTATCCTAGGTTTTTTGTTATTCCAGATGAATTTGCAGATTGCCCTTTGTAATTCGTTGAAGAACTGAGTGGGAATTTTGATGGAGATTGCATTGAATCTGTAGATTGCTTTTGGCAAGATAGCCTTTTTTACAATATTGATCCTGCCCATCCATGAGAACAGGAGATCTTTCCATCTTCTGACATCTTCTTCAATTTCTTTCTTCAGAGACTTGAAGTTTTTATCATATAGATCTTTCACTTCCTTAGTTAGAGTCAGGCTGAGACATTTTATATTATTTGTGACTATTGAGAAGGCTGTTGTTTCCCTAATTTCTCTCTCATCCTGTTTATCCTTTGTGTAGAGAAATGACATGGACTTGTTTGAGTTAATTTTATATCCAGTTACTTCACTCAAGCTGTTTATCAGGTTTAGGAGTTCTCTGCTGGAATTTTTAGGGTCACTTATATATACTATCATATCATCTGCAAAAAGTGATATTTTGACTTCTTCCTTTCCAATTTGTATCCCCTTTTTCTCCTTTTGTTGTCGAATTGCTCTGGCTAGGACTTCAAGTACAATGTGGAATGGGTAGGGAGAAAGTGGGCAGCCTTGTCTAGTCCCTGATTTTAGTGGGATTGCTTCCAGCTTCTCACCATTTACTTTGATTTTGGCTACTGGCTTGCTGTAGATTGCTTTTATCATGTTTAGGTATGGGCCTTGAATTCCTGATCTTTCCAAGACTTTTATCATGAATGGGTGTTGGATTTTGTCAAATGCTTTCTCCCCATCAAAGGAGATAATCATATGGATTTTGTCTTTGAGTTTGTTTATATAATGAATTACGTTGATGGATTTCCGTATATTAAACCATCCCTGCATCCCTGGAATGAAACTTACTTGGTCAGGATGGATGATTATTTTGATGTGTTATTGGATTCTGGTTAGCAAAAATTTTATTGAGTATTTTTGCATCGATATTCAGCAATAGTGATATCAGCAATAGTGATAAAAAATGCATGGTACTGGTATAGCAACAGACAAGTAGACCTATGGAATAGTATTGAAGACCCAGAAATGAACCCACACACCTAGTATTTGGTCTGAAGTTCTCTATCATTGCTGGGTCATTCTGTGGTTTAGGTATCAGAGTAATTGGGGCTTCATAGAATGAATTGGGCAGGGTCCCTTCTGCTTCTATTTTGTGGAATAGTTTGTGAAGAACTGGAATTAGATCTTCTTTGAATGTCTGATAGAACTCTGCACTAAACCCGTCTGGTCCTGGCCTTTTTTTGGCTGGGAGACTATTAATAACTGCTTCTATTTCTTTAGGGTATATGGGAATGTTTAGATGGTTAACTTGATCCTGATTTAACTTTGGTACCTGGTATCTGTCCAGAAATTTGTCCATTTCGTCTAGGTTTTCCAGTTTTGTTGAGTATAGCCTTTTGTAGAAGGATCTGATGGTGTTTTGGATTTCTTCAGGATCTGTTGTTATGTCTCCCTTTTCTTTTCTGATTTTGTTAATTAGGATTTTGTCCCTGTGCCCTCTAGTGAGTCTAGCTAAGGGTTTATCTATCTTGTTGATTTTCTCAAAGAACCAGCTCCTCATTTGGTTGACTCTTTGAATAGTTTTTCTTGTTGCTACTTGGTTGATTTTGCCCCTGATTTTGATTACTTCCTGCTGTCTACTCCACTTGGGTGAATTTGCTTCCTTTTGTTCTAGAGCTTTTAGGTGTGTTGTCAAGCTGCTAGTGTGTGCTCTCTCTAGTTTCTTTTGGGGGGAACTCAGAGCTATGAGTTTTCCTCTTAGAAATGCTTTCATTGTGTCCCATAAATTTGGGTACCTTGTGGCTTTATTTTCATTAAACTCTAAAAAGTCTTTAATTTCTTTCTTTATTCCTTCCTTGACTAAGGTATCATTGAGAACAGTGTTCAGTTTCCATGTGAATGTTGGCTTTATATTATTTATTTTGTTATTAAAGATCAGCCTTAGTCCATGGTGATCTGATAGGATGCATGGGACATTTTCAATATTTTTGTATCTTTTGAGGCCTGTTTTTGACCAATTATATGGTCAATTTTGGAGAAGGTACCCTGAGGTGCTGAGAAGGTATATCTTTTTGTTTTAGGATAAAATGTTCTGTAGATATCTGATAAATCCATTTGTTTCAAAACTTCTGTTATTTTCACTGTGTCTCTGTTTAGTTTCTGTTTCTATGATCTGTCCATTGATGAGAGTGGTGTGTTAGTCTCCCACTAGTATTGTGCAAGGTGTATGTGTGGTTTGAGCTTTACTAAAGTTTCTTTAATGAATGTGGCTGCCCTTGCATTTGGAGCATGGATATTCAGAATTGAGAGTTCCTCTTGGAAGATTTTACCTTTGATGAGTATGAAGTACCCCTCCTTGTCTTTTTTGATAACTTTGGGTAGGAAGTCGATTTTATTCGAAATTAGAATGGCTACTCCAGGTTGTTTCTTCAGAACATTTTCTTGTAAAATTTTTTTCCGGCCTTTCACTCTGAGTTAGTGTCTTTTTCCCTGAGATTGGTTTCTTGTAAGCAGCAAAATGTTGGGTCCTGTTTGTGTAGCCAGTCTGTTAGTCGATGTCTTATTATTGGGGAATTGAGTCCATTGATATTAAGAGATATTAAGGAAGAGTAATCGCTGCTTTCTATTATTTTTGTTATTAGAGTTGGCATTCTGTTCTTGTGGCTGTCTTCTTTTATGTCTGTTGAAGGATTACTTTCTTGCTTTTTCTAGGACGTGATTTCTGTCCTTCTATTGTTTTTTGTTTGTTTGTTTGTTTGTTTATTTCTGTTATTATCCTTTGAAGGGCTGGATTCGTGGAAAGATAATGTGTGAATTTGGTTTTGTTGTGGAATACTTTGGTTTCTCCATCTATGGTAATTGAAAGTTTGGCTGGGTATAGTAGCTTGGGCTGGCATTTGTCTTCTCTTAGTGTCTGTATAACATCTATCCAGGATCTTCTGGCTTTCATCGTCTCTGGTAAAAATTCTGATAGGCCTGCCTTTATATGTTACTTGACCTTTCCCTTACTGCTTTTAATATTCTATCTTCATTTAGTGCATTTGTTGTTCTGATTATTATGTGTCAGGAGGAATTTCTTTTCTGGTCCAGTCTATTTGGAGTTCTGTAGGTTTCTTATATGTTCATGGTAATCTCTTTCTGTAGGTTTGTGAATTTTTCTTCTATAATTCTTTTCTTCTGTAAATCTGTTGAAGTTTTTTGCTGGCCCTTTAAGTTGAAAATCTTCATTCTCTTCTACTCCTATTATCTGTAGGTTTGGTCTTCTAATTGTGTCCTGGATTTCCTGGATGTTTTGAGTTAGGACCTTTTTGCATTTTGAATTTTCTTTGATTGTTGTACCGATGTTCTCTATGGAATTGTCTGCACCTGAGATTCTCTCTTCCATCTCTTGTTTTCTGTTGCTGATGCTGGTATCTATGGTTTCAGATTTCTTTCTTAGGGTTTCTATCTCCAATGTTGCAGATTTCTTTCCTAGGGTTTCTATCTCCAGCGTTTCCTCACTTTGGATTTTCTTTATTGTGTCTACTTCCCTTTTTAGGTCTAGTATGGTTTTGTTCATTTCCATCACCTGTTTGGATTTGATTTCCTGTTTTTCTTTAAGGACTTCTACCTCTTTGGTTGTGTTTTCCTGTTTTTCTTTAAGGACTTGTAACTCTTTAGCAGTGTTGTCCTGTATTTCTTGAAGTGAGTTATTAAAGTCCTTCTTGATGCCCTCTACCATCATCATGGGATATGCTTTTAAATCCGGGTCTAGTTTTTTGGGTGTGTTGGGGTACCCAGGTCTGGCTGAGGTGGGAGTGCTAGGTTCTGATAATGGTGAGTTGTCTTGGTTTCTGTTAGTAAGATTCTTATGTTTGCCTTTCACCATCTGGTAATCTCTGGAGTTAATTGTTATAGTTGTCTCTGGTTAGAGCTTGTTCCTCTCGTGATTCTGTTAGCCTCTATCAGCAGACCTGGAAGACTGGATTTCTCCTGAGTTTCAGTGGTTAGAGCACTCTATGCAGGGAAGCTCTAGTCTTGCAGGAAAGGTGGACAGATATCTGGCATTTGGACCTGCCTACTGGCAGAAGATGAAGGCCTGAAATAGGGCCTGTCCCCGAAGCTGTTAGCTTCTGTAGTCCACACTCTCCCCTGAGCAGACTAGTCTAGGCGGAATCCCGGAACCAAGATGTCTCTGCCAGATGCTGTTTAAAGCTCTATCAGGCAGAGCAGACACCTCTCCTCTGGCAGGGAAGGTGCCCAGGTGTCTGGAGCCCAAAACACAGTCTGCCCCAGAAGCTCTGTGGCTTCTGCCTGTCCCAGAAGCTGGTAGCCTCTGCAGTCCACACTCTCACCTACGCAGACCAGTCTTGGAATCTGGGAATCCCAAATGTGAGGTTTTTATTATGTGCAATTCCATGAAAAATCATGCTTTGAAAAATGTACACGTTCTCATAGAAGCCCATTTTACTGAGTAGGTTGTTGAAACTTAAATCAGGGAAGAAAGCCTTAAGATACAAATTATGTTACGTACCTTTTGTAAAGTCAAACCTCTGCATGTATATTGTACAATTAAGTATCCTGTAATTATTTCTTTTAAATTTCTAAATACAATTTTCAGCAAATCTGACAGGCTCTTCTTCAGAGTTATATTATATTTTCTGACCTGGAGATAACAAATCAAATCAGTACTTTGAAGTTTTTGTATCTCAGTTTGGTACCCAAGTAAAAATGTCCATGCCCAGACACTGTCACTGGATTGTGTTTCTATGTGCAAACTATCTAGACATTGATTTTATGATATGGGTATTTAGGGACTCATTTTCTCTAATGATATTTTAATGTCTGATTCTCATCACAGCACAGTGTTGAAGTCCAGCTTGAGAAATGACGTTTTTCAAATTAATTCCTTGGGCACAAATTAGTGATCATATTTTTGCTAAGAGATTATTACTATATATTTCTGCTTCTCTGTGGTAAAGTTTTATATGGGTTTTCTTCATGCACTGGTTGTTTTTTCATTGTTGGGATGAAATACCTGACAGGAAGCAACTTAAGAAAGGAAAGAGAATGACATATTTAGGCTTATAGATTAAGAATGAATATAGTCCACCCAGGAAAGAATGTGAGATAACCTGTCACGTTGCATCTTTATTTAGGATACAGAAAGGTGAAATGCTGATTAGAGACTCAATATCTCCTTTTATTTATCTGTGCAGCACCTGGACTCATGGATGTTGCCATTTATATTCATAGTGAGGTTTCTCTGCTCTGTCACACCATCATCAATATACCCATACACATGTTTCCATGTAAAGTTCCATGAAAGTCCCATCAAAGTTCCATTAAGTTGAGAAGGAAGATGAACCACTGTACTGTATGTGTTGACAAACATTTATGTGCCCCCCCCCCTCTACCCTATGTCCCCAGCACGGCTTGCCATGTCTTGGGTTTAGTAAAATCTTATCAAAGGACAGATCGTGATTGAGCTAAATCTTAATCTCTCCTGCTCTCTATACTCTCACAGACTTCCAATACACTCATCAATAACTGTTAGAAACACTGCTGACTGACCATGAAGTAAATACATTGGTGAGGTCAAAACATTTGTCAGAATTGTGTACAAGAATTACAGGGTTAAGCTCTAAGTATCCAAGTGCCACAGGCTACACTCAGTTCTCTAGTTCATTATTATCCCTCATTACATTTTTTTTCTAACTCAGTTGCCAGACTTTTTACAGTTGACAGAAATAAGTTGCCATTATTGGATGCCAAATGCATGTGAAGTCCGAATAATTAGACAGACTTACATGCAATGGCAATACATTGTGAAGGTATTATCTAATATTATTGTTCTCATATTCAACATTTTTTTTTATTTTTAGTCTGTTCTGAATTAGCATGTACAGTAACAATCTCCTATTTCATCTCTTCCTGGTTTAAAAGTTACAGAAGTTCTATATTAGCAGTTCTGGTTATTTCTCTTTGTAGGATAATTTTCTTCAGTTACACCAATCTTTTCAAAAATAATAACTATTAAAAGACTTTCGTACAGGCGTCAGCACAAGATAAAATCATAGACCATTAAAATAGGATTTTTTTATACAAATGCCAATGTGTTAGCATGCTTCAAAAACACTATAATCCCATGGACTGCTGGGTAATCGGTTCCTGTTCTCAAGCATCTGGAATAAAACTGTAAAAAGATGTGTAGCAGTCACTTGCCTTCAAATACCTAGAATTCCACATTCTCCTTTTTAAAAGGCACTTAATGACTGTATCTGGGATATCATGTTCATTGTCTCAGCTATAGAAGGCTGAGACAGTACTCTTTGGGGCCATTCTGATGTGCCTAGCAAGAACTTAAATCTGGGAATGGTATGTTCATATACCATACATATGAGAGAATAATCCTTCCTTACTTTTGCTATGGTAAATTATGTAAAATACTCTCATTTTTCTGTTGTACATAGGTCATGTTTTTATAAACAATACAAAATTACAAAAATTTAAGGAGCACCTGTTTCTTTTGAATAAATATATATAATATGAATTTAAATGAGTTGTTTGATATTGTTTCAGCAGAATTCTCTAAGCACAGAAAGATATACTTGTGTCAAGGAATTCACATATCTTAGTAAGACTCTCCCTTACATTTGGAGCATTCAGTAAGAATGATCATATAATTTGGGATGTGTTAATAGCCAGAGGAATTCTCCTTTTGCAATTATAAATGGGTAGGAAGGAAGCTCTTTCTAACCATTTGAAGTCATAAGTGGGCATGCTATATTAAGGATATTTTGAAGTGCTTGGTATGTATCACTCATACATTGTTAAGTATGCTGGTATTTCTTTCTGCTCTGTGAACTGTGAGAGACCATGTTGTTGAGCTGTATCAGCCAAAAGGAGAGAAGTCAGCAATATTGAGTTACTACTAAGATTGAAACGAGGATGATAATTTCCAAGGCAAAAAATGAAGGTTAATGCCACAGAAAGACTGTCTAGCGCTATCTTTATGAACCTTTTATTCTAGAAAAACTACCACAAAGTTACTGTGATCCAAGGTAAGAGTCTAGACTTGACATCTGTATGCCAAATATCTACATACCAGGTGTCAGGGTCATGGAATATATGCTTAGCCATCCTCAGGAATATATTTAACAATTTTCAAATGTGTCTAAATCAAAAGCACAAAATGTTTTGGTAGATAGAAAGAAATAGGTATGAAAATATCCCATTGATTTGAGTTAGTTCTTTGAGTGTATGTGTGTGTGTGCACATGGAGGAAAGGATCCACATGCTAACACCTATTCTTTGATTTTGATTTTATTTAATTTATGTATTTTATGTGTACACATACATTTATCTTTTAAATTGTTTTGAGATTATAATATGAGCACGTTTTTTTTTCCTCCAAATATTCCCATATATTCACCCAACTTTCCTTCAAATTTATTGCCCCTTGTTTCATTAATTGTTATTATATGCATTGGCTTAAGTTATAGAAGTTCATTTTATAGATTATAATCTGTATGTGTTATTTCAGGGCTGGCTTTTTTGATCTGGACAGCCAATATGCATGTTCTCCACTGTGGAAGACCAGCTCTCCTGTTTCCAGCTCTCCGCAGTTGCCTGGAGGTCTTTTTTAGAGCTGAGACCTCATGGGCTTTTCCTGTTCTACTTTGGAATGTCCATTTTGTGTAAATTTTTGTTCAGCTCAGATTGGGGAGTTGTGTTAGTGATCCTTTATGGCTAAACTTTCTAACATTCATAGCTGACACCTATAAGCTTTTTAAACTTTATTTTCTTGTGTGTATGTGTGTGTGTGTGTATTTGTATGCGTGCCCACACATATGTGCAGATGCCTGATAATGCAACCAGAATCTGTAGAGTAAGAATTACAGGAAATTCTAAGCCATCTCCTCTGAAATCTGGAAACATAACTGCAGTCCTTTGGATGAACAACATGCTCTCTTAACAACTGAGCCAAAAATTCAGCCTGTATAATCACTATAGACTTTAGCAAGTCCTGGTTATATTTGAATATAGTGATTCAGTTTTAGTCTCTATATTTCATGAACATAGCATTTTCCATAGAAATTCTAGGAACAATCCAAGTTTAATGGAAGGGAGTACCAATGTTTGACGTTTATCCTAATATTCTGGGAGGTAAGCAAGTTGCCCAAATGACATAAATTCCTGATCATCCCTGACATTAAGCCTGTAGTAGTAGAAAATGCCTATTTACAAATTCTGGGTTTTTTCCTTGTTCTTTCACACAATTACATTTGCTCTAGGGTATTCTTCTTTGAATGGACAGGCCAATTCTCTTATTTTATTTGATTCCAGAGCCTAGTATCTCTTAATTATAGATGATAATAAAAGAGTAAGTATTCTTTAAAGATTATATATCAAATACAAAAGGCATATAAAGAATAAAAGCTCTGTTAGTGATACCTAGCTCCCAGCAATAGTGACAGCTATATATTTTTATTTTCAACTGTAAGAAAATTTTAAATTAAAACACTAAAAATTAATACTCAATTGATTTAATCCTCAAATACCATATTGAACATTCACACATTTGTATTTTTGCACTTTTACAACTGAAGTCACATGACGTGTTATTAGAGAATATGCTAATGTCTAATAAGTTATATTATACTTTCCAAATTGTACACAAACTCTATATCACTTGACAATACAGAGCTTTCTTCCCTTGAGGTTTCACATGCACACACACATACACACATATGCACACACACACACAAATCCATATATATGCATACATACATACATACACACACACACACACACACACACACTTCTCCCTATGACAAATTAAGAATTAATAACAAAGGATATCAATAATGTTGCCATAAAGTAAGTATTTGACTGGGAAATGAGATTGATGAGTCTACCCAAATGTTTGAAGTTGAAGATGCATTTATCATAGGATATTTCTTTTAAAAAAAAGTATGTTCTTGTATGCAGAAAAGCCATTGCTTGTTTACATGCTGTGTTTAAAACTATCCTATTTAATCTATATGACCAAATATGATGGTTTTATATCCTATGATTGATGTCATTCAAAATGGTACTAATAGTCTAGTTGCTGATAACTTTTATCTGACAAAATGAGCGATGAATTAAGGAATTCAAGTCCAAATGTCTCATTTCACTTACAATTTTCTGTGCTTAAGATTTTTTTCCCACAAAACTACAGTTATACAATTGCATTATAAATGACTTCAGAATGGATGTCAATCAATAGTTATGCCTGAAGCAAACGTGAATATTTTATTGTACAATTAAAACAGCATTTCATAAGTGACCAATAGAAGGCAAGAAAGGGAATACTGGGTTAGACATCTGGAATTCAGGGCAATTTGATGCTAGTGTAGAAACTTAATACACTAAAAGCTTCTTGAGATGTATGCACGTATTAAGGTTATTTAAATTAAATCATGAAATAATGTGGAAGACAGATTCTAACAAGACATCTCTGGTCACCAAATGAAGCTTCAGTACCAGAAATGATCTATACTAAATTGTTCATCATCTAGATCACATGGGAACTTGAAAGCCAATCCAAGCTATTAATTACCAAGACTCTAGATTGGTCTCAGAAGCTATCAGTAATACCTCATGCTGAAGACAACACGTACAAAAACCGCTGAACATGGTGAAGTTGAGCTGAGGCCTACATAAAGCCTTTATCACAGTGTGCCAGTGTCTTAAATACAAGAAGGCACTCCACAAACTGCCATAGGAGAAATGTAAAAAATGGGACTCAGAACTGAACAAAGAATTCTCACCTGAGGAATACCGAATGGCAGAGAAACACCTGAAAAAATGTTCAACATCCTTAATCATCAGGGAAATGCAAATCAAAACAACCCTGAGATTCCACCTCACACCAGTCAGAATGGCTAAGATCAAAAATTCAGGTGACAGCAGATGCTGGCATGGATGTGGAGAAAGAGGAACACTCCTCCATTGTTGGTGGGAGTGCAGGCTTGTACAACCACTCTGGAAATCAGTCTGGCGGTTCCTCAGAAAATTGGACATAGTACTACCGGAGGATCCAGCAATACCTCTCCTGGGCATATATCCAGAAGATGCCCCAACTGGTAAGAAGGACACATGCTCCACTATGTTCATAGCAGCCTTATTTATAATAGCCAGAAGCTGGAAAGAACCTAGATGCCCCTCAACAGAGGAATGGATACAGAAAATGTGGTACATCTACACAATGGAGTATTACTCAGCTATTAAAAAGAATGAATTTATGAAATTCCTAGCCAAATGGATGGACCTGGAGGGCATCATCCTGAGTGAGGTAACACATTCACAAAGAAACTCACACAATATGTACTCACTGATAAGTGGATATTAGCCCCAAACCTAGGATACCCAAGATATAAGATATAATTTGCTAAACACATGAAACTCAAGAAGAATGAAGACTGAAGTATGGACACTATGCCCTTCCTTAGATTTGGGAACAAAACACCCATGGAAGGAGTTACAGAGACAAAGTTTGGAGCTGAGATGAAAGGATGGACCATGTAGAGACTGCCATATCCAGGGTATCCACCCCATAATCAGCATCCAAACGCTGACACCATTGCATACACTAGCAAGATTTTATTGAAAGGACCCAGATGTAGCTGTCTCTTGTGAGACTATGCCGGGGCCTAGCAAACACAGAAGTGGATGCTCACAGTCAGCTAATGGATGGATCATAGGGCTCCCAATGGAGGAGCTAGAGAAAGTAGCCAAGGAGCTAAAGGGATCTGCAACCCTATAGGTGGAACAACATTATGAACTAACCAGTACCCTGGAGCTCTTGACTCTAGCTGCATATATATCAAAAGATGGCCTAGTTGGCCATCACTGGAAAGAGAGGCCCATTGGACTTGCAAACTTTATATGCCCCAGTACAGGGGAACACCAGGGCCAAAAAGGGGGAGTGGGTGGGCAGGGGAGTGGGGGTGGGTGGATATGGGGGACTTTTGGTATAGCATTGGAAATGTAAATAAGCTAAATACCTAATAAAAAATGGAAAAAAAAAGAAAAAAAAATAATTCAAAAAAAAAAAAAAAAGAAATGTAAATACCATGTTAGACACCAACTCTATGGTCTACAATGATGTACCACCTGAAATATAGGTTAGGGCAGTGATGGAACAAACCTCGTGGGAATAATCAACCAATAACTAATTTAACTTAAGACCCACTCCATTAGCAGAGCTCATACCCTACAGTACTTGGGTGAGTAAGAACATGAGACCTAGGATAAAATCAAATACTATTATTCTACTAAAATAACATAGCAAAAAATATATTTCTAATGGTATTTAAAGATTGGTGCTCTGCCATTATTGAAGAAACTTCCTTCTGTAGAAGATGGGAACAAATAGATATCTACCACTAGATAATACGCAGAGAGGGGCAGACTTTGTAACAGTGCATACTAAAAAAGATATCTCAATTCAATCAATTCCCACAGGGTCAGGAAACACTATAGAAAAGGTGAACTAAAAAGTGTAAGAGCTGGAGGAGATAGAGAGTACCAATGAAGCAAGGTCCTCTAATTCGATAGGGTCAGTTCAAGTACACACTTAGATTGAAGCCACATTCATAGGAGTGGCCCTCTTCTGAACCAGATGGGATCCTAGATCTTAAATAGCAGATACATGCCTTCTTCCATAAGCCAGAAGCAATCACCAACTCATAACTAAGTACAAAAGAAAATCTAATTAGCCTTAGGTGATTGGGTTTTGCGGACTAATGATTCTTCACCGTAGGTGCGTCTAGACTGTGTGCTGTCCTTTCATGCCTTGACGGCTATGTTGATGAAAGTAGGCCAAAATAAAAAAATACCAAATGCATGACACCACAGTTATGTTGGTCATGGGCTGATTAGACCCGATACCATCGAGATGTCTTATTTAAGGGGAACGTATGGGCGATAACGCATTTGATGGCCCTGAAGTAAGAACCAGATGTCTGATAAAGTTTCAGTTTAGCTACCCCCAAGTTTAATGGGCCCGGAGCGAGAAGAGGGGCATTGGTGGGCGGGTTGTTGGTTTCACGGAGGATGGTAGATTAATAGACCAAACTAGATATCTCCAAAGTCTCACTGGGGAAGCAAGCAATTCTTCAGACTTGAAGCAAGGCTACATGACTTGTAGTAAATGGCTCGCAGAAAGTAAAGTAAACAGAACATTTAGGAGTTCTTGTCTCATGATGCTGTTTCAGGACTTTCTAAAAGATTTCATCCCATTATATTAGTTTAATTGAATTTATTATATGAATATATATATATTACATACCGCCAGTGACAATAGTATGTATTGGGCACTGTTTCTTCTGTTTGTTTTGTTCTATTGCAATGTATTAGTTTTGCTTCATCTTATTATATTATGTTATGTTGTGTTAGGTTAGGTTATGATATATTGTATTGTACTCTATTGTATTGTATTGTACTGTATTATATTGTATTGTAATGTAATGTATTTGATAATATCTTAGAAGCTTGTTTGTTTCTAAGATGCATCAGAGAAAGATTCAATGTGAATGGAAGGGTTGGTAGGGAGGACCTAGGTGTCACAGAGTGAGTTGAAACAAAAATCAGGATATATACTTTGAGAAAAGCACTTATTGTCCAACAAAAGGTAAAAAGGAGCTCATGGATCAAGTTCTGTATATACAGGCAGATTCTCGTTGTCCCTAGACTTCTGCTATAGCCTGAAATCCTTTATTTTGTGAAAATATACTTTTCAATAAGAAAATATGAGAGATTTTCATTCAGTAAATTTATGTTCAATTCCTACTATAATTTAAGGATTGCTCCAAAAATCAAAGGTGATGAGTTACATCCCGTGACAATAGTATGTATATACATGTTATGAAAAGGATGCTCATTTTAGTATAATTCTACATGATGCCTTTTCCAGGAAAATATCAGATTTCAAAGTAAAATGAACATGAGAAGCAGAACTAAGTTCTTATAAAAGTTATTCATAACAAATTTTTGGTGATTGGATCCAGCTTCTCTGACTCATATACTACAATATCTTTTTGTCCCCTATCTACTATTAGCTTATATATTGTCTCTATATGTTGAACTCTTCCTAGATGCTCAAAAAAGTCTGGATATTAAGAAACATTTTAGACATGTAGATAAACATGATTGTCAAGACCAGAGACTCTTGTTGTTTTGTCTAACATAGGACACTTGCTTTTCAGAAAAGGAAAAAAATAAATATTTTTTTCAAAAGTAAGAGGACAAGGGAAAGAACCACACATTATGTAAGTTGAGTTCCTTTGAAACTGATTTTCTCTTGATGTAGGGGAAGCTCTATTAGTGGGTGGAAAATCTTTTATTGAAGATGTGGCATTCCTGGTTAGGTTTTCTAAATATTGAGTGTAGGATCATCCCCCTGGTGTTCTAAAATTGTTGAATAAGAGGTACAATGTTGCCTCAAGGTTATGTAACTCCATTATATGTTGTGGGAGGTGCTCTGAGTCAAGATATCTTTCTTTGCACATTGCAAAGGTAAAAGGCTATCTTTCTAGAGTTTAGAATTTGTGTTAGCCAACTTTTAAGATGGATTCTCTGCAATCCCCTTTTTTTATTCTTCTGCTCCATTCTGTCCTTGGCTAACTGCAGCCTACTACCAGGTAATTGATTAAGATGGTACTGTGGGCAGAGTGTGTACCTGCTATCTACTTATAGTCTACACACAGATAAAAAGTGCTCTAGTCACCATTTGCTCAAAGAACTGTCTTTTCTCCAATGTACACTTTTGGCATGTTTGTCAAAAATCAGATGGCAGAGGATGGAGAGATGGTAAGGCAGTTTAAAGTTATATTACTCTAGCAAAAATCCATATTTTGTGAGACATACCCATGTCTGTAACACATATCTAGCAATAACTGCAGCTCAAATGATCTGATATTCTCTTCAGGCCTTCAATAATCCTGCAATCATGTGCACATATGCACACTACAACTGAAAATAAAATAAATCTTTACATTGTCAAGTGGCTTAAGTACATGGGCTTATGTGTGTTCTATCCCATTGATCTATGTACAATATATTTGGGGCAGAATTATGCCTTTTCCTACAATGTGTCTGTGGTAAAAAAAAAAAAAAAAACTTGAAGTCAAATGTAGTAATTCTTCCAGAATTATTCTGTTTGCTCAGGATGGCTTTGGTTTCCTGAAGTCTCTTATCCTCAACTCTAATTCTAAGATTATGTTTTTCTCTTTTTCTCTAAAAAATGGCATTGGAATCTGATGGCAATCACTTTGAATCTGTAGAATGCTTCTGGTAAGATGATCACTCTCCCAATATTCCAATCCACAAGCATGAGTTCTAGAGCATTAAATATCATCTAAAAGTCAGTAAGCCAATATACAGATGGCCTGCTAGACTAGACATCTTGGTCTGACCACTAAACACTTGGCTAAATGTATCCTTATTTATCTCATTGAATTTCTACAAATATTAGTTCACCAAAGGACTTTTTTTCCTACCCAACTTGTATCTTAAATCTGTTCATTTATTTTTCATAAAATGTATTTTATTACATTTCCCTTCCCCCAGCTCATTCCAGATCCTCCCAATCTCCATAACGTCCACTTTCATATGTTCCCTCCCATCTTCTCTTCCTCTCTCCTCTTTCCTTCTCTTTATCTCTCTCTGTCTCTCTGTCTCTCTGTCTGTCTGTCTGTCTGTCTGTCTGTCTCTTTCTATCAAAAGAAATTTAAAATATCAACAACAAAAATTTCAGTAAGTAAAACTATCAACTACAAAACAACAGCAGCAGCAGCAATAAAACCACATGCTAAAGATAAATAATCATGAAATTCATTTTTTTTGTTTGTTTGTTTGCCAACTCCTTCTGGGCAGTGACTCCACTTTGGAAAAAAACAAACAAACTGATTTTCCCTTTCCCAGCAGTTATGGATTGCAAATTGTTTCTTCCTTCTGGTTGTACTTCATGTCTTCTTATGTAAATGAGCGAAATACCTAATAAAAAATGGAAAAAAAAACCCAAAACATGTCTTCTTGATTTTATTGTTGGGATTTTGTTTGATCTGAATCTGTGTATGTTGTAAGATATTCTATGAGTCATGTGTGTAACAGCCCTCTTGTGGATAAAAGAAGTTATTTTCTTGGAGTCTTTTAGAACTCTAAAGTTTTAGGTATAGTAATCAACACCACATGCAATGAATTTGGGTAATGCTTGTTTGTAAGTTTACTTACGTTATAAAATTTTGAACTCTTGAATGAAGCTCAGTTGTCAGCACAGATTGTAATTTGAATCTAAACACTATGCATCATTACCACTGCTATCACCTCTGTGAACATCACCATAATATTTTATCTTGAAGAAGATCCACTGTGTGATATTCTGTGTTCTGCATAAGCTAAAAGGAAAAGTTAGTTCTGAAACACAGGCCAAGTCATCTTATCTTCAGTGTAAATTTTTCTAGTATTGTTTTGCCATATATAACATAATTAAGAAATTTTCTTCTAATTCCAAATTAGGCTTTTTCTAGTATCTGAGTTCTTCCTTAAGTCATTCTCCCAGATTGTTGTATCTCTTTCCAAATAGATAAAAGTTGAAATGGTGCCAATAAATAAATTAATACTCACCCAAAGTTCAATTGATTAGATAATTTAGAGTAGTTTCTACATATTAGAGCAGATTTTCAAAGTCCCACTTCACTTGCCCATTTCCATATTTAACTGGCCACCTTTTACAATTGAAATACTGTTCTGTTGTTTCAATAGAACATTCCAGAATACTAAGAAAGCCAAAAACAGTACATCCTGTCAGTGCATTTTCTTGTGAATTAAACTTCAACCATCCATTTGTTTGTTTCTAATGGTCTTTTGCTAAGTAAGCTATGCTTGACTTTGTTAGAACTAATACCTGTCAAAAAATATAAAATAAGCCAGGCGGTGGTGGCTCATGCCTTTAATCCCAGCACTTGGGAGGCAGAGGCAGACTGATTTCTGAGTTCAAGGCCAGCCTGGTCTACAAAGTGAGTTCCAGGACAGCCAACGCTACACAGGGAAACCCAGTCTCAAAAAACCAATATATAACCTATATAATTTTGTTTAAATAAAATGTCCTTGAAAAGTGTCTGTGTCCCAGAAAACAAAAGTCTTTTTTTTTAAATTTCATTTAAAATGATTTGGCAACACTTTCATTGGCAGTACTCGAAGGTAGAGGTTCTTCCTCAGTGTGCAGTGTCTCTATTAGAGGCTTCACTGATTGTAGGAATTTAGCTGCACAGAGACCTCACTAATGATTATCAGGAGCATAACTTTCTCATTAGCATGGGCAGGTGCATATTAACTACAATAACTGAACACATCCTTACCTATTGGCTCTTTTCTTAATGTGATTTATTGGGTGGTACTCATGCATTTATGGCATGCCATCTTTTATTTGGAAGGCTGACCCATTAGAGTTCCCTGGAATGATTACACTCTCATTTTCTTCTTATGCAGTAGTGATTGAATTTCTTCCTAAAAACTTTCCTGTTTGATCACTATTTGCTGTGAGCATCCTTTCTGGATATTGGTGACTTTGGACCACACAGAATGGAGGGAAGCTCTTTTGGAGGCTGGGTATCCTCAAGTCATTATAACCTAAACTTCTTTCAGTGAAATGCAAAAGTTTGACAGAGTGAAATAATGTCTGTAATCTCAGCACATGAAGATAAATGGTGATTTGCATCAAGATGATTTGGAAATCAAGGCCATCCTGGGTTACGGAAAAATGTTGTGTCATTTTCTTTTTTAATTAAAAGATACCATTTTAAGTTAGTCTTATTTCAAGATAGATTTATTGTGCAATGTCATATTGTAGCAGATAAATGGTAAGTGCCATTTTATTTTTCTACTTCTCCATCTCCAAATCCTTTTATAAGCAAAGCAATATGGATGAGAAGATAATTATCCATCTTCAAAATAATGTAGTTGGGATTTGGAGTGATAACTGCAAGCCAAAGGAGATGGCTAAAGGCTTTAGTATGCAGGGAAGGAGGAAGAAAGAAAACAGGGTCAACCTGGGCTAGAAGCCATTTGTAAGGGTTAGAAACAGACACAGATGAGTTATATTTGCATCTTTCTCCTTAATGTTCTCTTTTTTATTTTAATGTTATAGTTAATAACAAATTATGTCTTCCTGGTGTTCTAGGAAGGGAGAAATGCAGAAAGAAGTGTAAAAATAGGTAAAAAAGGATTTAAAGTGACATCAAAATCATTCTAATAATGTTTAAAATTATTATTAACCCTTCCTTCTACTGAAATACAAATTTTGTATTTTTTGGTTTAAGATATGGCAAGAGAATTAATCAACCCAAAAATTTAAAGAAAATATGCTCATAATTCATCTTGGTTCCTGAATACTCAAAATGATATCTACTATGATTGCACTTTGGAGAAAAGAAATGTGAAAGAAAACAAACCAGAAAAATATGTTATCCTGAACAGAGATACTTTGTTCATTTCCAGTCTCTTTAACACCTTCTCTCTGTAGCTTGAACTCTATGTGGCAAACACACTGCTGTGTATTAGGTCCTGGGGCTAAAAGGCTTGTGCCTGGAATTTATTTCCTGTTGCAAGTGCCTGAGAGACCTAAACTTAAAAGATGATAAAATTTGTATTACCTATGTTTCTCCCCTGTGGATTATTGTAGAATTCAAGCAATTTGCTCACATGCAGAACATTTTATCTCTATCTATTTGTTTGCTAGATTCATTTGTCTTTCTCTTTATAGTTTATCACAAGTTAAGGATCCTCTAAAGTTTCCTGAGCAACACTATATTTGGATTTTTCTTTTGATTTTTCAGTCCTTCTTAAAATTATATATTTTCTCAAGCTAATAGCTGTTTTGCAAGAGGTGAGTGTAATGACTTTGAAGGCTGGTGCTCATCTCCTTATTCACAGTGCATTAGAGCATGTGTGGTGGGAAGTGCAAATGTACTTATTTGAAATACATCTTATTTACTGGTTATCAAGATATGAAGACTGGGTGTGTTTTTGAATCTTTCCTTTCCATTGGATACATGGTGAATTGTAACCTTTGTGAACATTACTGAACTGTCTATTTGTACAACATAATTGATATTTTAAAAATGTTTTCAAATTGCCACTTTTCATATCATTTGTCATGCCCTCGAAAGATGTTCAACATGGAATAGAGCCGTTTTAGAAATGTCTCTTAACACTCCCAGGTCATCAACTAATAATTAGGTTAAGTACCTATTCTTTGCCAGGTGCTACCTAGGACGTTATAAGTATTATCTTGTTAAGTCTTGCAATTATTCCAAAACACAATGTAGTGGTTCTTTCTAATTGGAGAGCTAATCTGAATGATTTTAATGCCCTGGTTCTCATTGAGTCTTTACACACAGATGGAGATTTTATATTATTACATTTGCTATAATTACTAAAGTACAAAAATAAAAACAGATTAAGGCAAACATTGCAATTCACTGGCTTTTACTTAGTGGTTGATCTGGGATTGAATGCATTGCCCACAAGACTACAGGAGTACCTGTGTTAACTCTGAAGAATTATAAAGTTAGTAAAAAGTATTGGCGTAGTTTAGATGAGTGTTATAGTCCTAATTTGACATGTCATCCTCGGGTCCATGTTTTTCAATACTGGTTATCAAGCAGGTGGTACTGATTTTTAAAGATTGATTTTATTTTATTTGTATGTGGATGTACTTGCATGCATGCAGGTGGATCACATGAGTTCCTGATGCTAGTAGGTACTAGAAGAGGGCACTGGATAACATGATACTAGAGTTACAGGCAGTTGTGAGCCACCTGATATGTGTGCTAGAGATCAAACTCAAATCATCTGCAAAGAACAGCCAGTGTTCTTGATGGCTAAGCCTTTCTGCTATCCCTAATAATGGTGTTTGATGTGATCTTAAAATCTTTAGCAGGTGCAGGTGGGACTTATCTGGAGGAAGTGAGTCACACATGGAAGGCAAGTCTTCAGTCTTAGAAAAAAGTCTTACCTCTTTCCTTGGAGTCTGTTTCCTGATACACACTAATGCAAGATCCTACACCACAAGCTCCCACTGTGCTAGAGATCTGTCATTATAATGTGTTCCTTGTCATGATGCAGTTACTATATTACATCACAGGAAATACACAGTAAATGGATACTTCTCTATGTGACTCCTATAAGATAGTGTCACACAAAGTAATGAACTAATACTATGAACTTTTATAGAAATTGGTACTCATGACCATGCCTTCCTCTGAATCTTGCCTTTCATGACCAAGTATTTATGTGAAGAAAATTTTCTTGCAGTTCCCATGTAATATAAACATTACAAAACCCATCGATTTGAGAAACCTGGAAAATAGGAAAGCACTTTCATAAAAGTGAACTTTTTTGAACTACAAAGACTTTCAATTATTAAAAAGGAAGTCATTTTATTCTTTTATTATGTGAACATTAAGGGCTTCTTGATGAAGCATTTCTTTTATAGCTAAAATGAGATTGTATCCCTTTCATTTAGAAGTAATTTTGGATCAGAGACAAACTCAGGACCCATAGCTGGCTGCATACACCATTTATGCTATTCTGTAAGAAGCATTTGAGGATTACTAATATAAGTCAGAAACACACCTAGTTAGCTTAGGTATTAACTATAATTCTTTTTTTTTTTTTGTTTTTTTGTTTTTCAAGACAGGGTGTCTCTGTGATCCTGTGGCTGTCCTGGAACTCACTCTGTAGACCAGGATGGCCTTGAACGCAGAAATCTACCTGCCTCTGCCTCCCAACTGCTGGGATTAAAGTTATGTGCCACCACTGCCCAGCAAAACTATAATTCTTGATATTTGTCAAAATGTCAATCTGTTCTACTTCAACGAAATAGATTTCATCTGCAAAGTGAGTTTGAATGTGTTAAAACAAATAGAAAGAGCCAGCAACAACAAAAGATTGAGAGCAAATTTTATAATGACATTTCATAGCTGTAACCGTGACTAATTGCTTGAAATTGATAGTCAGGAATGGTAGAAAGCCCAACAAAATTATGACAAATGATAGTACTGAATTTTGGAAATAAATGGGAGATTCATAACCCAACATTAAGTCTCAAATTTTAACTCTTCTAAATTTTAAGTTGGGATTCAATCATTCTACAAATTGGTATCCTTCAAGTACACACATATGGTATTCATTGTTGGCCACATGGGCTTACCAATGAGAAAAAATTATAAGATAATATATCAGAGATTAGTAGAAGATAATTTAATACTTAGGCAATAAGTCTAAGTGTATAGAACATGCTGAAGTTTTATGTGAGCCTCTCTAGTTCCTTATTATTATTTATTTGAGGCTGTTTAGAGAATGGTGTATGGGTAAAGAGAAGAGCTGTGTCCATTCCCTACTGCTTTGGAAAGGATGACTGTCTTACTGACTCCAACAAGGGCAATCTCTTATCTTATAGTTCTGAAAACCACAGGCCCAAATCAATCTCTCAAGAAATCCAAAGTACAAAATCAGCCTCATTGAAGTAAAGTCTGTAGGTCATCAAGGCTGACTACTTTAGGAGTGTCTGAGGGACACATCCATGCCCTCATGACTTTTACTTGTCAAAAGTTCTACTTAATTCTCAGCTCCTGTGTCCTTACTCTCATTATTCCACTCCTTTGCTTTTACCATACTGTCTACTATTTGTAACTCTAACACTCCTGCCTCTCTCTTCTAAAACCCTTTTGATTTCAATTGGTCCCTCTGTATAACATGGAATAATTCCATGCTGAAATAATAAATACAATGGAATATTTTCCAACTATTAAATAAAGGACAACATGAGGGTGACTCTTGCTGAAACTCCTAGCAGTACCAGATATGAAGCCTGAAATGTCCACCTCCTGTAGGCAGACAGAACTCACAATGGAAGGTTAAGGACACCAACCCACCCACAAAACCTACAACCAAAAAACTGTCCTGCATACAAGAAGTGCAGTGGTAAAGATGGAGCAGAAACTGAAAGAATAGACAACCAATGACTGGCCCAAGTTGGGACTCATCCCATGGGAGAGAACTAATCCCTGACACTATTCATGATACTCAGTTATGCTTGCAGACAACAGCCTACCACAAATGTCCTTTGAAAGGTTCCATCCAGCAGTTGACCAAAACAGATTCAGAAATATAAAGCTAAATATTAGAAAGAGCTTGGTGACTACTGTGGAAGAGTTGTGTGAAGAAGGATTGAGAAAATCAGAAGGGATGAGGAGTCCACTAGAAGGCCAACAGAGACAACTAATCTGGACACTTGAGGGCTCCCAGAGACTGAACCATCAACCAAAGAGCATACATGATCTGAACCTAGGCCCCTCCCTCCATAAATATGAAGCAGAAGTGTACTTTGTTCTCAGTAGATTCGCCCAACTACTGAAGCATGGGGCTGTCCCTGGGTCTGTTGCCTACCTGTGGATCTTGTTCCCCTAACTGGGCTACCTTGTCTGACTTCAGTAGGGGAGGAAGTGCCTAGTCCTGTAATGAGTTGATAACTTGATGTAGCAGGTTAGGTTCCTACATGGAGGGTGGGGGGTGGCTGGGGGAGTGGGAAGGTGGTGGTCCCCTTCTCAGAAAGGAGAGAGGTAAGGGCAGAGCTTATGTAAGGGGTAACTGGCAGGAGATGGGGGTTGAGATTGGGATGTAAAGTGAATTAATAAATTAATTAATTGGAAAAATGTAAGAAAAGGCAGCTCAGGCCAATCAACAGAACAGAGGCTGCACCTGCCTCTATACAGATGAGATGGTGATGGACTTCTAGTTTGGCCTGTCATGCATTCCAAAGAACATAATCTGAACAACATCACTCTAATCAAGTTTAAATCAAATGAAATATAATTGTCAGTGTTTCTGTGTAAAGTTTATAGAGAGCTGAATCATAATGTGGTATCTATATATTTAAACTTAATGGCTGTAATTGTCAATCAGGGTTATATAACACGATACTTACAACACAGTGTCTTGACATATATAGAGTGTTTAAATATTAAAAGATAATTTTAATAAGGAAAACCACCAAATTCATCATGGGCACTATCTGCAAGCTTTAGGCTACATAGAACAGTCTCTGTTTATGATGTAGTTCTCGTCTGCTCCCCTGTACAAGGTATTTAAAATATCATCTGTAGGGGTTGCAGAGATGGCTCAGTGTTCTTGTAGAGGATATGTGTTCAATTCCTAGTACACTCTCATTGGTTCAAAATAGTATGGAACTGGAATGATAATCAGCTTACAAATACCCGGTGCGCATACATACATGCAGACAAGACATCGCTAGACAGAAAATAAACAAAATATTTTTAATGTCATTTCTTCACAAAATGATATCATAAATTCAATTCTAAGATCTCATTCTCTACTTCAATATGTCTCAAATTCTTCCCTTAAGAACATTACAAAGAACCAGCTTTTGGTTTTGCTGATTCTTTGTATTGTTTTCTTTGTTTCTATTTGTTTGATTTTGGCACTAAGTTTGACTATTTCCTGCCTTCTTCTACTCCTCTTGGGTGAGTTTGCTTATTTTTGTTCTGGAGCTCTCAGGTGTGCTGTTAAGTTGTTAGTGTAAGATCTCTCCAGTTTCTTTACCAGGGCACTTAGTACTATGAAATTTCCTCTTAGCACTGCTTTCATTGTGTCCCATAAGTTTGGGTATGGTGTGTCAACATTTTCATTAAATTCCGGGAAGTCTTTAGTTTCTTTCTTTATTTCTCCCCTGACCAAGTTATCATTGAGTAGAGAATTGTTCAGTTTCTACATGTATGTGGAATTTCTGTAGTTTTTGCTGTTACTGAAGACCAGCTCTAGACCGTGGTGAATTGATAGGATGCATGGTATTATTTCAATCTTCTTGTATCTGTTGAGGGTTGTTTTTTGAACAATCATATGGTCGATTTTGGAAAAGGTACCATAAGTTGCTGAGAAGAAGGTGTATTCTTTTGTTTTAGGGTTAAAAGTTCTGTAGATATCTGTTACATCTATTTGGTTCATAACCTCTCTTAGTTTCACTGTGTGTCTGTTTAGTTTCTGTTTCAATGACCTGTCGATTAGTGAGAGTGAGGTGTTGAAATCTCCCACTATTATTGTGAGGGGTTCAATGGGTGTTTTGAGTTTTAGTAAAATTTCTTTTATGAATTTCGATGCTCTTGCATTTGGGACATGGATATCCAGAATTGAGACTTTCTTTTGGTGGATTTTCCCTTTGATGAAGTGTCCTTCTTCATCATTCTCAATAACTTTTGGTTGAAAGTCTATTTTATTGGATATTAGGATGGCAAGTCCTGCTTGTTCCTGGGACCATTTGCTTAGAAGACATTTTTCCATCCTTTTACTCTGAGATAGTGCCTGTCTTTGTTATTGAGGTGTGGTTTGTTTGTTTGTTTGTTTGTTTGTTTGTTTTTCGTTTTTGGGGGGTTTTGTTGTTGTTGGTTTTGGGTTTTTGTTTTTGTGTTTTGGGTTTTTTGTTGTTTTTGTTTTTTGTTTTTTTTTTTGTTTTTTGTTGTTTGTTTGTTTGTTTTGAGACACAGTTTCTCTGTATAGCTCTGGCTGTCCTGGAACTCACCCTGTAGACCAGGCTGGCCTCCAACTGAGAAATCTGCCTGCCTCTGCCTCCCAAGTGCTGGGATTAAAGGCTTGTACCACCACCGCCCAGCTTGGTGTGTTTCTTGTATGCAGCAAAATGTTGGATCTTGTTTGTGTATCCAGTCTGTTAACTTACGTCTTTTTATGCAAATCAAAATGAACCTGAGATTCCGCCGTGCACCAATCAGAATGGCTAAGATCAGAACATCAGGTGACAACATATGTTAGAGGGGCTATGGAGAAAGAGGAACACGCCTCCATTGCTGGTGAAATTGCAAACTGGTACAACCACTCTTGAAACTGATCTGGAGTTTCCTCAGAAAATTGGAAATAGATCTACCTAAAGACCCAGCTAAACCACTCTTGGGAATATACCCCAAATATGCCACACCATGCCACAGGGGCACATGTTTCACTATGTTCATAGTGGCCTTTTCTTAGTGATTTTGGAGAAGGTACTATAAGGTGCTGAGAAGAAATGAGGTAACCATGGCATGTAAGGAGTTTCACACGCAATTGCTATGGTGTAAGTTCTGAACAGGGTATGGTCAGAGGATCTGGTGACCTGGTGAACTGACTTCAAGCCTGCTCTAGGAACAAGGATCTTTATGTAATTCCTGAGTTTCCTTCCCTAAGAGATTCCTTTTTATTAGCTACAGAATAAGAACAATATTTTCTTTGCTGAAAGTTTATGAGATTAAAGGATAATATGGTGATACTGCAGAGCATAATACCTGGAAGTAATAGGCTTTCAATAGAAGATTTATGTCTTCCTCTGCTTTTCTGCTCCTCTTACTCTTCTTAAACCCAGTGAATATAACATGCACAGACATTGATTTTCAGCTGTTCACTTTAGACACTGCACGAAGAATAGGATAGTTGGGCTGATGTTTCTTTTTTTTTAATATTTTTTATTACATATTTTCCTCAATTACATTTCCAATGCTATCCCAAAAGTCCCCCATACTCTCCCCCCCCCCACACTTCCCTACCCACCCATTCCCATTTTTTTGGCCCTGGCATTCCCCTGTACTGGGGCATATACAGTTTGTGTGTCCAATGGGCCTCTCTTTCCAGTGACGGCCGACTAGGCCATCTTTTGATACATATGCAGCTAGAGACAATGATAACTAGGAACAGTGAGGTATGATATTGTTACAAATAGTAGAAAGGAGACCTGATTTATTTAAATATAAAAATAAAGGAGTTTTAAATGAAAATTTGATTTGGTCAAAATCATTTAAAATATTGACAAAACTGTATGAAAAAGATGAAAGGGGAATTGCAAGGTAAGATGGTAATTGGGTGAGTAAATGGGGATGGAAGGGTAAAATGGTAGGTTTGGGAGAACCTAACAATGTGAATGACATTCCATGCTTGGAACTCAGAAATTACACATGATATAGTAAGGATTGTGGACAGACGGTCAGGTAAAAGTGATACTTTGGGTAAAATATTGCAATGTAAATTCTGAGGTGTCTTCCTAACATTTACAAAGGCAAACTTGTTTAAAGATCAAAAGGCACAATCGGCATACCTTTAATGGACCAAAATGAATTCACAACCAGCATGCAATAATAAGGGGCATAGATCAGGGCTACCATCCCATAAACATGCCTGGAGGATCAGCAAAGAGAAAAAGAGTCTTTAACACTTTCCTAGGTATATCTTTCAATTGAAAGTTTTAACAAATACAGGTTCTTCTTATGCAGTTTCCCATGCTGGACAGATTATACTTCTTGCCACTAGGTATTTCCTGCCTCTGTATAACTAAGGAGGTTAGAGAATGGTAACAGCTCTGAATACAGCTTCTCTGCATCACTTTTCTTCCTTCCAACCAGTGCTATCACTGTCCAGGGCTTCTCTAACAACTTGTCTCTGAGAAGATAGCATGCAAATCTTTACAAAGCTAGGCAGCTGTAAGTACCTAGCGTTCTCTTCACTCTTTTCTGTAATTGCTCTGATATGAGTCATCAGCACTTCGTGACTTCTGCTATTTTTCTCTTTTGCAAACCACACTGCCTACCAATTCTCTGCAGTCTTCAGAACCCACTTGACAAGTTGAAAAGTTTCCACCAAATGAATCTTTGCCAACCACATTCTACAGCCATGAGGTTCAATAATGTGGGTTTTTTTTTTTTTTCCCTTGCTGTTGGGAGAGAAGTACATTTTTCTTTTCAAATTGGGATTTCTCTGTTACCATTTTCTGCTGTGAAATATTAAAATAAATCTATAGTTGCTTTCCTTTCTCAGTTGTCTAACTCCTTTTCATAAAGTAAAACCTACTGAATTATGAATTATATTTCAGCCCCCCCCCCAGACCCAAAGGAGAAACATGGTTTCCATTAGAATTTACTGCACTTTTATTCCTTTCTTCAAATAAAATAAAATAAAATAAAATAAAATAAAATAAAATAAAATAACCTCTAAGCCCCTTTAGACTCAGATCATTCTATTTACAATTATAAGCAACCTGATTTGGGAATTTTTTCCCCTTTATATCATGTTGTTTTAGGGGTAGCAGTGGGCTGGGCTGGGGGAGAGCTCAAGAATTGTGGTGGTTGTTCCTGTTTATTTTTCTGAGAATCTGTGCATAAAAATCACTTTAGTGTGGTACAAGGAGTCATTCAGTTTATGCCTCAAAGTGTAGGCATGCATGTTGGTTCCTAGTTAGCCCTCGATGAACAGAGTTTGTTTTGCACATTAACTAGAGCTAGAGAAAGTAGCCAAGGAGCTAAAGGGATCTGCAACCCTATAGGTGGAACAACATTATGAACTAACCAGTACCCCGGAGCTCTTGACTCTAGCTGCATATATATCAAAAGATGGCCTAGTCAAAAAGGGGGAGTGGGTGGGCAGGGGAGTGGGGGTGGGTGGGTATGGGGGACTTTTTGTATAGCATTGGAAATGTAAATGAGCTAAATACCTAATAAAAAGTGGGAAAAAAAAGAAAAAAAAAGAAAAATAATTCACACATTTCAGTTTTCCTAAAAGTGGAATTCAATCTGAAAACACTCTGAAAATTGTAACGATTAAGATAGCCAGTGTTGATAATGTTTGGATTTATTGTAAACTACAGAGGATATTAGAGATCATGATGGAATGTATTCATTTTGAAATCAACCGCACAAGTTCATCAATACTGTGTTAAGCTCATGTTTTTAAGATGTATACATTCCTTGTTATGTATACAGTGGTTTGACTGCATGAATATAAATTTACCATAGCTGTGCCTAGTTTTGTGGAGATCAGACCTCCATGGACCTCTAGAAATTGGATTTATGAATGGTTGTGAGCAACCACATGAATGATAGGGAAAAAAATCTAGGTTCTTTGCAAGAGAGACAAGTTTTCATAACTGCTGAGCCACCTCTCCAGCCAGTTTCCTCACTTTTTAAAGTACAAACTGAAGTGTGTACAACTCTAATAACTCACTGCAACATAACAATTAATAAATAAGAGGTTTACCCCATACCCAGGCCATTTCTGTGCAATTAAGTTAGCAGTAGACTTGTGTCAGTGTTAACACTACTGCGTTCTGGCATCTGCGTGAAGAGCAGCAGATTCAGGACATTACTAATGGATTAGTTGATACATAGAATAGTATTTTAAGGAGCAACAGAATTCTGATGCTTACTCTGACCACCAGAGTCACAGCATCATTATCCTCTCCTTGGGTTTAAGTGGAGAATATGAATGGAGTCTGTGCCCCAGTCTCCCGATAACTTTTGAATAATTTTAGAAAGAAAGAATGTGGATCCAAGGGTAATAAAAATTTCTACTCAGGTAGGCTTGCCATGTCGTGTCTTTATCCACAAAATAGAAGCTAAGAACTCTTTGTCAACTAATTACAACTATAGGTTAAGAAAAAAAAAAAAGAACTTTGTACCAACTTTTTTTCGTAAGATTAGATTAGGAGCTCAAATAATGCTTAATGTTGACAAATCAGAGTAAATACACATTTTTTTCAATAGTTGCATCCTTTTCTTGCCTCCTTTTCAGTTTTTCCTATGGCAAAAGGCAAAGGCTTCAACTTGTGTTTACAATCTAAGGTCCTCATTAGGATGTAAATGATTTGTGAGGATAGATGGTGTCTGACTCCTGTTTGTATCCAAAGCATCCAATGGTTCCTGAAATAAATATTTATTCTCAACAAATATTTATTGAATTGATTTAAAATGAATAAATTATCTCAATTAAACAAAGAGTTTCAAGTAATTTTCCCTCTTCATTTCCCATTTGATTTTTAAAGGCTCTGGAGAAGATCCAGATTTTCAAGAAAATTTCACTCGTGTTTACAGCCTAACATTATTAAGGCTACAGACTAATGCTCCTGGTTTTGTTTATTATTCCAGGAAAAGGCTCTGTAACTTGCGTTGCTTTTTTGCCACCTGGCTTCATGGTCTGCACTGACTAAAGGAGCTCAGAGAGGGAGTGGAAAGAAATAAGAAGACAGGAAAACTAAACTGTCCTTGAATTGCTCATGCATTTTTCTGTGCAATCCTGCAGTATAGTAGGCAACTCTCACCACCCCTCAGTCCACTGCAGGCTCCAGTGTCTTCTGGCACTCACACAAGTAACACCTTGTGATATGTCCTCAGTGCTGACAGCTTGAAATCTGACTGAAGTTTTTTTGTGGTCCATGATTGTATTAGCAAGACTGTTTCTAACATTTTAGCTTGCAGAGAAATCCCAAGAACTCCCCCAAGCAATATCTTTCTGGGTGGTTATTGAAAGCAGACACACACATACACACACACACACACACACACACACACACACACACACACACACAGAAAGAGAGCAAGAGTGAGAAAGATAGATATATATATATATATATATAGAGAGAGAGAGAGAGAGAGAGAGAGAGAGACAGACAGACAGACAGACAGACAGACAGACAGACAGTGCTTTCCAGTGAAGAGAAAGATGAAAACTGAAACTTAATTCATTTTTGTTTTCTAAAGAAAGAGATTATTCGACAGATTTGCAAGCTTGTATCAGGAATGGAAAAGAGGAAGATGACTGGGGAAGACATTTCAGGGAACTCTTAGAAAAACCATGCATGGAAAACAAATATTGAATGCTGTGGTGTGTTGGGGCTGATTCACATGTGGTATAGTGGAATATTTGACTTAAAAAAATTAAAAACCTCCAAATTGAAAACTTTGGTTTATTTGTTTCTAATGGTAACTCCTTTTCTAAATATTAAAAAATAGAAATGGCACAGTTATATTGACCTACTTATTCCTCAGTTACAGTTCAGACATATCTTTCTAAATATTTCATTTCCATCTAACTACCTGGATATGTTACTCTGAACCCTGTACTGTGAACAAAATGCATATTCACAATTAGATATTACAAAGAATACTGTTGTTACATTTCTCTTCATATGCTCAGTATTCCTCTCCCCAAAGCATAGAATTATGTGTGAATTATCTCTGGGTTTTATACACATTTTTAAAAAAAAATAGATTGTGAACCTGAGAATAGGAATTCACAAGGTACATATTTTTTCTGTCTCTATATTTCTTTTTTTTTTTTTTAAGTTTAATAATTTATTTTTATTCTTCTTTGTTACTTTTTTTTTTTCCATTTTTTATTAGGTATTTAGCTCATTTACATTTCCAATGCTATACCAAAAGTCCCCCTTACCCACCCACCCCCACTCCCCTACCCACCCACTCCCCCCCTTTGGCCCTGGCGTTCCCCTGTACCGGGGCACACAAAGTCTGCGTGTCCAATGGGCCTCTCTTTCCAGTGATGGCCGACTAGGCCATCTTTTGATACATATGCAGCTAGAGTCAAGAGCTCAGGGGTACTGGTTAGTTCATAATGTTGTTCCACCTATAGGGTTGAAGATCCCTTTAGCTCCTTGGGTACTTTCTCTAGCTCCTCCATTGGGAGCCCTGTGATCCATCCATTAGCTGACTGTGAGCATCCACTTCTGTGTTTGCTAGGCCCCGGCATAGTCTCACAAGAGACAGCTACATCTGGGTCCTTTCGATAAAATCTTGCTAGTATATGCAATGGTGTCAGCGTTTGGATGCTGATTATGGGGTGGATCCCTGGATATGGCAGTCTCTACATGGTCCATCCTTTCATCTCAGCTCCAAACTTCGTTTCTGTAACTCCTTCCATGGGTGTTTTGTTCCCACTTCTAAGGAGGGGCATAGTGTCCACACTTCAGTCTTCATTTTTCTTGAGTTTCATGTGTTTAGGAAATTGTATCTTATATCGTGGGTATCCTAGGTTTTGGGCTAGTATCCACTTATCAGTGAGTACATATTGTGTGAGTTCCTTTGTGATTGTGTTACCTCACTCAGGATGATGCTCTCCAGGTCCATCCATTTGGCTAGGAATTTCATAAATTCATTCTTTTTAATAGCTGAGTAGTACTCCATTGTGTAGATGTACCACATTTTCTGTATCCATTCCTCTGTTGAGGGGCATCTGGGTTCTTTCCAGTTTCTGGCTATTATAAATAAGGCTGCTATGAACATAGTGGAGCATGTGTCCTTCTTACCAGTTGGGGCTTCTTCTGGATATATGCCCAGGAGAGGTATTGCTGGATCCTCCGGTAGTACTATGTCCAATTTTCTGAGGAACCGCCAGACTGATATCCAGAGTGGTTGTACAAGCCTGCAATCCCACCAACAATGGAGGAGTGTTCCTCTTTCTCCACATCCTCGCCAGCATCTGCTGTCACCTGAATTTTTGATCTTAGCCATTCTCACTGGTGTGAGGTGGAATCTCAGGGTTGTTTTGATTTGCATTTCCCTGATGATTAAGGATGTTGAACATTTTTTCAGGTGCTTCTCTGCCATTCGGTATTCCTCAGGTGAGAATTCTTTGTTCACTTCTGAGCCCCATTTTTTAAGGGGGTTATTTGATTTTCTGAGGTCCACCTTCTTGAGTTCTTTATATATGTTGGATATTAGTCCCCTATCTGATTTAGGATAGGTAAAGATCCTTTCCCAGTCTGTTGGTGGTCTTTTTGTCTTATAGACAGTGTCTTTTGCCTTGCAGAAACTTTGGAGTTTCATTAGGTCCCATTTGTCAATTCTCGATCTTACAGCACAAGCCATTGCTGTTCTGTTCAGGAATTTTTCCCCTGTGCCCATATCTTCAAGGCTTTTCCCCACTTTCTCCTCTATAAGTTTCAGTGTCTCTGGTTTTATGTGAAGTTCCTTGATCCACTTAGATTTGACCTTAGTACAAGGAGATAAGTATGGATCGATTCGCATTCTTCTACATGATAACAACCAGTTGTGCCAGCACCAATTGTTGAAAATGCTGTCTTTCTTCCACTGGATGGTTTTGGCTCCCTTGTCGAAGATCAAGTGACCATAGGTGTGTGGGTTCATTTCTGGGTCTTCAATTCTATTCCATTGGTCCACTTGTCTGTCTCTATACCAGTACCATGCAGTTTTTATCACAATTGCTCTGTAGTAAAGCTTTAGGTCAGGCATGGTGATTCCACCAGAGGTTCTTTTATCCTTGAGAAGAGTTTTTGCTATCCTCGGTTTTTTGTTATTCCAGATGAATTTGCAAATTGCTCCTTCTAATTCGTTGAAGAATTGAGTTGGAATTTTAATGGGGATTGCATTGAATCTGTAGATTGCTTTTGGCAAGATAGCCATTTTTACAATGTTGGTCCTGCCAATCCATGAGCATGGGAGATCTTTCCATCTTCTGAGATCTTCTTTAATTTCTTTCTTCAGGGACTTGAAGTTTTTATCATACAGATCTTTCACTTCCTTCGTTAGAGTCACGCCGAGATATTTTATATTATTTGTGGCTATTGAGAAGGGTGTTGTTTCCCTAATTTCTTTCTCAGCCTGTTTATTCTTTGTGTAGAGAAAGGCCATTGACTTGTTTGAGTTAATTTTATATCCAGCTACTTCACCGAAGGTGTTTATCAGGTTTAGGAGTTCTCTGTTGGAATTTTTAGGGTCACTTATATATACTATCATATCATCTGCAAAAAGTGATATTTTGACTTCCTCTTTTCCAATTTGTATCCCCTTGATCTCCTTTTGTTGTCGAATTGCTCTGGCTAATACTTCAAGTACTATGTTGAAAAGGTAGGGAGAAAGTGGGCAGCCTTGTCTAGTCCCTGATTTTAGTGGGATTGCTTCCAGCTTCTCTCCATTTACTTTGATGTTGGCTACTGGTTTGCTGTAGATTGCTTTTATCATGTTTAGGTATTGGCCTTGAATTCCTGATCTTTCCAGAACTTTTATCATGAATGGGTGTTGGATCTTGTCAAATGCTTTTTCTGCATCTAACGAGATGATCATGTGGTTTTTGTCTTTGAGTTTGTTTATATAATGGATTACATTGATGGATTTTCGTATATTAAACCATCCCTGCATCCCTGGAATAAAACCTACTTGGTCAGGATGGATGATTGCTTTAATGTGTTCTTGGATTCGGTTAGCGAGAATTTTATTAAGGATTTTTGCATCGATGTTCATAAGAGAAATTGGTCTGAAGTTCTCTATCTTTGTTGGATCTTTCTGTGGTTTAGGTATCAGAGTAATAGTGGCTTCATAAAATGAGTTGGGTAGAATACCTTCTACTTCTATCTTGTGAAAAAGTTTGTGCAGAACTGGAGTTAGATCTTCTTTGAAGGTCTGATAGAACTCTGCACTAAACCCGTCTGGTCCTGGGCTTTTTTTGGCTGGGAGACTATTAATAACTGCTTCTATTTCTTTAGGGGATATGGGACTGTTTAGAAGGTCAACTTGATCCTGATTCAACTTTGGTACCTGGTATCTGTCCAGAAATTTGTCCATTTCGTCCAGGTTTTCCAGTTTTGTTGAGTATAGCCTTTTGTAGAAGGATCTGATGGTGTTTTGGATTTCTTCAGGATCTGTTGTTATGTCTCCCTTTTCATTTCTGATTTTGTTAATTAGGATTTTGTCCCTGTGCCCTTTAGTGAGTCTAGCTAAGGGTTTATCTATCTTGTTGATTTTCTCAAAGAACCAACTCCTCGTTTGGTTAATTCTTTGAATAGTTCTTCTTGTTTCCACTTGGTTGATTTCACCCCTGAGTTTGATTATTTCCTGCCGTCTACTCCTCTTGGGTGAATTTGCTTCCTTTTTTTCTAGAGCTTTTAGATGTGTTGTCAAGCTGCTAGTATGTGCTCTCTCCCGTTTTTTCTTGAAGGCACTCATAGCTATGAGTTTCCCTCTTAGAAATGCTTTCATTGTGTCCCAAAGGTTTGGGTACGTTGTGGCTTCATTTTCATTAAACTCTAAAAAGTCTTTAATTTCTTTCTTTATTCCTTCCTTGACCAAGGTATCATTGAGAAGAGTGTTGTTCAGTTTCCATGTGAATGTTGGCTTTCTGTTATTTATTTTGTTATTGAAGATCAGCCTTAGTGCATGGTGATCTGATAGGATACATGGGACAATTTCAATATTTTTGAATCTGTTGAGGCCTGATTTGTGACCTATTATGTGGTCAATTTTGGAGAAGGTACCATGAGGTGCTGAGAAGAAGGTATATCCTTTTGTTTTAGGGAAAAATGTTCTGTAGATATCTGTCAGATCCATTTGTTTCATCACTTCTGTTAGTTTCAGTGTGTCCCTGTTTAGTTTCTGTTTCCATGATCTGTCCATTGGTGAAAGTGGTGTGTTGAAGTCTCCCACTATTATTGTGTGAGGCGCAATGTGTGCTTTGAGCTTTACTAAAGTTTCTTTAGTGAATGTGGCTGCTCTTGTATTTGGAGCATAGATATTCAGAATTGAGAGTTCCTCTTGGAGGATTTTACCTTTGATGAGAATGAAGTGTCCCTCCTTGTCTTTTTTGATGACTTTGGGTTGGAAGTCAATCTTATCAGATATTAGGATGGCTACTCCTGCTTGTTTCTTCATACCATTTGCTTGGAAAATTGTTTTCCAGCCTTTCATTCTGAGGTAGTGTCTATCTTTTTCTCTGAGATGAGTTTCCTGTAAGCAGCAAAATGTTGGGTCTTGTTTGTGTAGCCAGTTTGTTAGTCTATGTCTTTTTATTGGCGAGTTGAGACCATTGATGTTAAGAGATATTAAGGAAAAGTAATTGTTGCTTCCTGTTATTTTAGTTGTTAAAGGTGGCATTCTGTTCTTGTGGCTGTCTTCTTTTAGGTTTGTTGAGGGATTACCTTCTTGTTTTTTCTAGGGCATTGTTCCCGTTCTTGTATTGGTTTTTTTCTGTTATTATCCTTTGAAGGGCTGGATTCGTGGAGAGATAATGCGTGAATTTGGTTTTGTCGTGGAATACTTTGGTTTCTCCCTCTATGATAATTGAGAGTTTGGCTGGGTATAGTAGCCTGGGCTGCAGTTTGTGTTCTCTTAGTGTCTGTATAACATCTGTCCAGGCTCTTCTGGCTTTCATAGTCTCTGGTGAAAAATCTGGTGTAATTCTTATAGGCTTGCCTTTATATGTTACTTGACCTTTTTCCCTTACTGCTTTTAGTATTCTATCTTTATTTAGTGCATTTGATGTTCTGATTATTATGTGTCGGGAGGAATTTCTTTTCTGGTCCAGTCTATTTGGAGTTCTGTAGGCTTCTTGTATGTTCATATGCATCTCATTCTTTAGATTTGGGAAGTTTTCTTCAATAATTTTGTTGAAGATGTTTGCTGGACCTTTGAGTTGAAAATCTTCATTCTCATCCACTCCTATTATCCGTACGTTTGGTCTTCTTATTGTGTCCTGGATTTCCTGGATATTTTGAGTTAGGATCTTTTTGCATTTTCCATTTTCTTTGATTGTTGTGCTGATGTTCTCTATGGAATCTTCTGCACCTGAGATTCTCTCTTCCATCTCTTGTATTCTGTTGCTGATGCTCAAATCTATGGTTCCAGATTTCTTTCCTAGGGTTTCTATCTCTAGAGTTGCCTCGCTTTGAGTTTTCTTTATTGTGTCTACTTCCCTTTTTAGGTCTAGTATGGTTTTGTTCATTTCCATCACCTGTTTGTATGTTTTTTCCTCTTTTTCTGTAAGGACTTCTACCTGTTTGATTGTGTTTTCCTGTTTTTCTTTAAGGACTTGTAACTCTTTAGCAGTGTTCTCCTGTATTTCTTTAAGTGATTTATTAAAGTCCTTCTTGATGTCCTCTACCATCATCATGAGATATGCTTTTAAATCTAGGTCTAGGTTCTCAGGTGTGTTGGGGTTCCCTGGACTGGGCGAAGTGGGTGTGCTGGGTTCTGGTGGTGGTGAGTGGTCTTGGTTCCTGTTAGTAAGATTCCTCCGTTTACCTTTCACCATCTGGTAATCTCTGGAGTTAGTAGTTATAGTTGACTCTGTTTAGAGATTGTTCTTCTGGTGATTCTGTTACCGTCTATCAGCAGACCTGGGAGACAGATTCTCTCCTCTGAGTTTCAGTGCTCAGAGCACTCTCTGCTGGCAAGCTCTCTTACAGGGAAGGTGCGCAGATATCTTGTATTTGGACCTCCTCCTGGCCGAAGAAGAAGGCCCTAAACAGGACCTTTCTCAGACACTGTGTTGCTTTGGCAGTTCCCAGGTGGTACAGACTCTCACCTAAGCAGACTAAATTCCTAAGTTCCTTGGAGTCCCGGGACCAAGATGGCGACCGCTGCTGCTGTGGCTTAGGTCGCCTCCCCAGCCGGGCGGGCACCTGTCCTCTGGTCCGGAAGGTGGCCGGCTGTCCCCGGCCCACACAGGGTGCTGCCTCAGCGCCTCTGTGCTTCTGCCTGTTCCAGAAGCTGTCAGGTTCTCTGGCGCACCCTCTCACCTGTTCAGACTAATTTCCTAAGTTCGGCGGATCCTGGACCAAGATGGCGACCGCTGCTGCTGTGGCTTAGGCCGCCTCCCCAGCCGGGTGGGCACCTGTCCTCCGGTCCGGAAGGTGGCCGGCTGTCCCCGGCCCACACAGGGTGCTGCCTCAGCGCCTCTGTGCTTCCGCCTGTTCCAGAAGCTGTCAGGTTCTCTGGCGCACCCTCTCACCTGTTCAGACTAATTTCCTAAGTTCGGCGGGTCCCGGACCAAGATGGCGACCGCTGCTGCTGTGGCTTAGGCCGCCTCCCCAGCCGGGTGGGCACCTGTCCTCTGGTCCGGAAGGTGGCCGGCTGTCCCCGGCCCACGCAGGGTGCTGCCTCAGCGCCTCTGTGCTTCCGCCTGTTCCAGAAGCTGTCAGGTTCTCTGGTGCACCCTCTCACCTGTTCAGACTAATTTCCTAAGTTCGGCGGGTCCCGGACCAAGATGGCGACCGCTGCTGCTGTGGCTTAGGTCGCCTCCCCAGCCGGGCGGGCACCTGTCCTCTGGTCCGGAAGGTGGCCGGCTGTCCCCGGCCCACACAGGGTGCTGCCTCAGCCCCTCTGTGCTTCTGCCTGTTCCAGAGGCTGTCAGGTTCTCTGGCACTCCCTCTCACCTGTTCAGACTAATTTCCTAAGTTCGGCGGGTCCCGGACCAAGATGGCGACCGCTGCTGCTGTGGCTTAGGCCGCCTCCCCAGCCGGGTGGGCACCTGTCCTCTGGTCCGGAAGGTGGCCGGCTGTCCCCGGCCCACGCAGGGTGCTGCCTCAGCTCCTCTTCGCCTCTGTGCTTCCGCCTGTTCCAGAAGCTGTCAGGTTCTCTGGCGCACCCTCTCACCTGTTCAGACTAATTTCCTAAGTTCGGCGGGTCCCGGACCAAGATCTGTCTCTATATTTCTGACTTTTAGTCTTCTGATACGAGAGAGATCATTTTCCACTGTTTTACCAGATTATTTTTTCTGTCCTTTGACCTTGAAGTCATGACATGTAATTACTCATTTTGTAGTACACCTTGGGGGCTTGACCCAAGCCAGAGTCTTTCAGGGTTCAATGAAATACCCATGATAGACTTAAGCCTGAAGAAGTACAGGAGGGAGTCGTAATATAGCACTGTCCATAATGTTTAATTTACTCATTTATTAGCATGGAAAACTATATAACAGGAAGCATTTTTTATTATTCTATATTTTTTTAGTTATTTTCCATGGGCCCATATGTTTAGGAAGCTTGATAAATTCCTGGTTTTCATCCCTTTAAAAATAAACTTCTATATACAAATCTGTTAACATTTTGACATTTTGTCAACTTTCAATTCTAAGTTTTAGAAAGATTTCTTTGAGTTCCTTAAGAGCAAGCAAATGTTCTTCTGGAAATGAGTTTAATTTACATAGTGACAATTAAAAAAATTTATCATTGACTCCTGAAATTCTGTGTCATTTTCTTTCCTGTATTTTATTGTTTGTATTATTTTATGAGATAGCATATAAAAACAAGTATTAAAAATTAGAAAATGAAAAATGCAAATGAGCACTTATATTAAAAGAAAAGCATCTTCCTGTGAGATTTATGTCCAATGCATTAAATAATTGACAATATGCTCATGAAGGTTTTTCTTGTGCCAGAATAAAGATAAATAGCTTCACACTCAACTTGGAAATGGTCGTAAGAAAACTGATAGTAGTCGACATACTTATTTATCATAATTAGATAGACTTCAAAATGTTCCATAGTTAGTCCTGCAATATGTTTATTCATTTATAGTTGGGCTTATTGTCAATAACACCACTTTGGATGAAGAGGAAGTGTGGTTTCTAGGAATTCAGTTTCAGCCTAGACAAAATGTGGAATCTGAGGCTATCTTTAGATACAGTGTGAGATTCTACATAAAATGAAACGAAGCAAAATTAAATAATGAAAATATATAAAGTACATACTTCATGCAATGTTTGGTTTTGTTTAGAAGGATTTAAAAGTAAACAAAATCTTAGCTTCATAGGGAATCAGTCACAAAAGAGCATTGATTTTACATTTAAGTTTAGCTCTGTTAAGTGAGTAGGAAGTTGTTAAAAGGGAGAAGGAATGGCAGAAGCTGCTTGGGAGATGTAACCGAGGGCCTTGGTGGTCATAGTAATAATTTTATAATTTAGCATAATATTGGACGGTAAGTGTTAGAGAATTTGGAAAGTCATGCCACCATAATTGTATCTTAAAAGAATATTCAAAACAGCTGAAGTTAGCAAGTGGGCAAATTGAATGAATTTTGGGTTCAATTTCTTAATTACTAAATTGCTTCAACCAACTCCAGGACTTTTAGTCATGATAACATGGATGCTACTGGTGAAAAGAAGATAGCCAGTAATAGCCACACCAGTCACCAAGGTCTCTGCAACTAACTAACACCTACTGTCTGACATATGTCGGTATTTAAAGGACAAAGCTTGAAAATTGACTGAAGTTATCAACATTACAGACCATGGAAAAACACAGAGTCAAGAGCCTCATTCAGCTCAGTGGAAATTGTCATGAAGTGGTGTATACAAATCTCCTGAATTCCTACTAAAAACTACATTCCTGGATTTTTCAGTGGTGTTACAAGGCAAAAGCTACAGAGGTGCATCATGGAAGAATTGATTTTTAGCTCAGATGCCAGGTGATAGGTGATTTTTCCTACTCTAATGATACTATGTGTTTCACACTCTACCTTCTTTTTCGTAGTGAACCTGATGGGGAATAGTCACTGAGAGGAAAAAAGTATAGATATGTAGTACTTATTAACAAAAAAGAAGTCAAGGCTATGATGAGAAGTGTTTTAATCATGGAGGGCACATTATGCCTTAGAAAGTCATTAATAAATGTTTGCCATGCAAACGCTGTGAATGAATCCCATGTCAACAAGATTGGATAGTTAATGGTAGAGTATGTGTAATATTAGATGCCACAGTAATTATTGAAGATAACATTAGGGCTCTAAGAATAATGACTGTTAGGGCAGCCTTCTTGCTTAAGAGCAAAGGCAATGTTTACAGCCTTCCTTGACATATAATAGCTAGACTATTTTAGCAATCTTTTATTTACTTGTTTGTGCATTTTTACACCATGACCAAAGTTTCTCCTTCCTCCATTCCCCTACTCTGCCAAGTCCCTGTCTGTGCACTTCCCCTCTTCCCTCACCCTCCATTCACTCCTCCTTTCTCTTCAGAAAAGGGCTGACCTCCCATGGATTTCAACCATGGCATATTAAGTTGCAGAAAGATTAGGCACCATCTCTCCTATTAAGACTGGATAAGGCAACCCAGTAGGAAGAAAGAATCCCAAAGGTGGGTAATAGAGTCGGAGACAGGTCCTGCTTCCCCTGTTGGGAGTCTTTCCAGAACATTAAGCTACACACCTGGAACATATATGCAGAGGGCCTAGGTCAGCCCCTTACAGTATTCCAAGTTGGTGGTTCAGTCTCTGTAATCCCAGAATAGTTGATTCTGTGGGTTTTCTTACTGTGCCCTTCAACCCCTCTGTCTCCTACAATCCTTCCTTCCCCTCTTCTTCAGGATTTTTCTAGTTCTGCCTAATGTTTGGCTGTGGGTCTCTGCATCTGTTTCTATCAGTTGCTGCATGAAGCTATCAAACGTGAGTATAGCAAACAGAATTAGGAATCATTTCATTGACTTTTGTCTTTTGCCAGTCATGTTTTGTTCTATCCTATGTCTGTGGGCTATCCATCTTGCCTCCAGGTCCTGGACCTCCAGCTACTGTCAGGGGTCTCCAGCTGGATCAGTCATTGGCTACTTCCACAATTTCTGCACTACCTTTACCACAGTGATCTTGTAGGCAGGATACAATGTAGTTTGGAGGTTTGTGGCTGAAGTGTCCCAAATAAATTCTTTTATCCTATGAATTCCAAATTTTTAACCATGTTTAATAACTTACTTATTCATGTTCAAGAAGAAATATATAGCTGCTTGTAAAATCCTAGGTGCATGGAACTAATTGTTATGGAGTAGTAAGAACAGCATAAAGATTACCTATTTTTAATTCATGAACAAATAGCAGACCACATAGTCCATATAGAATAATTGCTCACTTCTAAATCATGATTGGCAACAGCATTCTCCTTATTCATTCTCATAACTTGGTTAAGCAAAAAATAGTTGAATCTTCAGGATCCATATTTTATAGCTAGTTATATTTGGAAAAAGCCATATAGAGATATAAGCAGCACTAGAAATAAATAAATAAATAAATAAATAAATAAATAAATAAAGCTAAAGCAATGATTCTATGCAATTTCCCAATGTATCATTTCTCCAGTGTTGATGTAAGCTTAGTTTATTGTTCAATCAATGCTATCGATATTGTTAACAACAAACTTCATATCATCTATAGACTATAATTAAATAATTGCTTAGTAGTTGTTCCTTTTGCCTTCTTTGTCCCCACATTTAATGAGTGGTTTTCAGTCAAATGCCACATTTGAATTAATTATTTATATAAAGGCCTCCATGTGAGATTAAGAGCTGTCTGTTTCAGAATTGATTATTTCCTTGAGGTCTTAACAACGTGTAACATTTCAGTCAGTTGCATTTGTCTCATTGAATAAAAGCTAATGCTATTGTTTATCAACCAGGTAAGTTATTAAAGACAGAGAACTATTGAAATGACTAATTCATTATCCACAGAAAAACCTAACAACTCTTCTTAAATCAATGTCTAATGTCATTAGGTTTCATATATTCATGTGCACATACAGAAGTATGTGTGCATACTTCTTCATATCTGTACTTGACATGATTGTAGCATTCATGGACTCACACTAGTTTTGGTTATGTGTATGTGATCTATATTACTGATTTTCTAACAGGGATGGGAGATAAGTTTTCCAGGCTCCATCTTTTCCTGAGGACCTATTGACAGCAGATAGTTACTGGAAAAAGGATATATAGACACTGTTATATTTTCCTTGGTCCTGTAGATGTCTGGCCCTATATCATATAATTATAGGTAGCACCAACTGGACTTAGTGGGTTATCAAAAAATATTTCAAATGTGGGAAGTTTATTAGGGGAAGTTGAAAACAATCGGAAACACAATAAAGTATCTGTAATGCCACTGAATGCATAAATAGGTAGATAAATAACATTTTATTTAAAGAACGTACATTTGCACATGTCTCTAAAAACAAAAACAAAACACTCAAACAAAACAAGAACAAAAAAGACAAAAAAAAAAAAAAAACCAACAACAACAAAATACCCAAATCAGGTAGATTAACAGAGTAAATGTTTTCAGTTTTAGTTTCAGGAAGAGCCTTCACTCTCAAAATGATAGTACACACTGGGCTCCTGACTGAATGTGGGATTTTCCAGGGAAGTGAAGTTTATGCTGACTGTGTTCTCAAACACTGCTATTTAACCATGCTCCTTCACAGAGATAGAAAGTCTTATTAAACAAGTGATTAATTTAAACCACTGAAGCATCAACACAGTTTTTGCTCTTGCAGACAGCTGAAGCTTCATAATTAACTGGGAAATGCTCACAGTTCTCCAGACACCTCTTATATGAGCAAAATTTGTAAATATACACTGCTACAAGAACATTTTGTTTATTATATTGTTACAGGAGGGGCTAACATAGCAAATGAAAGGTTCTGAAAAATACAGTAAGGCATATTAGACATGGGTAGAGCTCTGATAATCCATTTCAGGGAAATGAGCACTGGAATGACAGTCACAATAACTGTTGTCTTACATTTGACATCGGAATAACATTCAACACAATATGACATATGTAACCCCATAGTCATCAGCTACCATAAAAGTAGAGGATGATGTGTATAACCCTTGGAATTTAGGATTGATTCCTAGGCAAACACTGTACTCATAATATGACATTTAGAGTATTAACGTCTCTGAATCTCAGCTATGATGAAATCTTTTTCATTTCACATAATTCATAAAAGTAAAATAAGTGATAAAGATGAAGGTCTCAACACTGTTGCTAGGTCAGTATTGTGAACACCCTTCCAAACTCTTATTGACAAGACCAAATGATACATGGATTAAGTGTTACCAGCAAGCATTCCATGTGTTATATATAATTATTTTGTTTTTTTACAAAGGTTACAATTGCATATGTTTTCATCATGCTATGTGTTCCTTGGTCCCGGTTGGTTTATCATCATTTCATTTTCTCCTTCCATTTATTTTCATCCTCCTGCCCTGCCAAGACTTCTGGGAACCAATGCCCTGCTTTCTATAATTTTGTGTAAAAAGACCTGCACTGTAATAGTCCTTGGGTGTGATAGTTCTGAGTATTTCACTGTTCTCAATTTCTGCAGGGAATTAATATTTTACCATATTTTGTAGTATGTTGTTTTTTTATTGTTGAAATATATTTCATTTTAGACTATTCAACAAATGAATAACTCACTCATTTAGACACAGGTTATTTCTATTTGTGTGCTTATATAAATTTATTTGCATAATTCAAATAAGATTTCATTAGACCATGGAATGGATGAACTACGTCATTGGAAATTTTTTTTTTCTTTCGAGGCAGGGTTTCCCTGTGTAGCCCTGGCTGTCCTGGAACTCACTTTGTAGACCAGGCTGGTCTTGGACTCAGAAATCTGCTTGCTTCTGCCTCCCAAGTGCTGGGATTAAATGTGTGTGCCACCAACACCTGGCGTCATTGGAAAATTTAAGTTTAAGTTTTTAAAAAATCACATTATTTTCCCAGTCTGTAAGACCGTTTAATATTCCTATCAAAAGGATAGCAATGCTTTGTGTCACAGACACAAATGACACCAAATTCCAGGTTTGGGGTCAAAACTTCAACTGACCTCAGTTAAATATCTGTGCATTCAGAAATTGAGATTTCCAATGCTCCAGAGAGGTCCACAAATATTCATGAATATTGATATATTACAATTGGAAATATTTCTTTATTTGAAGTTTTCCTACACAGGTATAGTTTATTCACATCACTTCCACTGTTGTATCGATGCTTATTGTGTTCCTTCCAAACTTCCTGATCTCAAATTCATGACCTTTTGGTCTACTGTGTGTGTGTGTGTGTGTATGTGTGTTTGTGTGTATAATTGGGTTCTATTATTGCCTTTATTTGTATATAATTATGGATTATCACTGAAATTGCATTTCCATTCCTGAATAAAACAATCACCAAAACAACAAACCCCAACGTGGTTCTCCTTCCCTCGCTAACTATGAATAGCCTGTAACTCTTCATCTCTGGGTAAGGCCTTGTGAAATTTGTCTTGAAACCTATTGACTTCTTTACTGTAGTGGCCTTTGCAGGTCTTGTGCAAATGACCATGTTGAGAGGTCATAGGTTCAAAATCACTGTCATATAAAGAAGACATTATCACTGAGCAGTCAATTCAGTACACAGGGTCTTACAATTCTTCTATGCCCTCTTCCATGTTGTTGTCCAAGTCTTAGATACAGAGATTGGAGCAAAAATTCCTCCTTAGTGTTTGGGCCCAGCATCGTAGTCACTTATTCTCCGCACATTTGACCAGCTGTGGATATATTTTTTTAATTTTTTATTAGGTATTTAGTTCATTTACATTTCCAATGCTATACCAAAAGTCCCCCATACCCACCCACCCCCACTTCCCTACCCACCCACTCCCCCTTTTTGGCCCTGGCGTTTCCCTGTACTGGGGCATATAAAGTTTGCGTGTCCAATGGGCCTCTCTTTCCAGTGATGGCCGACTAGGCCATCTTTTGATACATATGCAGCTAGAGTCAAGAGCTCCGGGGGGTACTGGTTAGTTCATAATGTTGTTCCACCTATAGAGTTGCAGATCCCTTTAGCTCCTTGGGTACTTTCTCTAGCTCCTCCATTGGGAGCCCTGTGATCCATCCATTAGCTGACTGTGAGCATCCACTTCTGTGTTTGCTAGGCCCCGGCATAGTCTCACAAGAGACAGCTACATCTGGGTCCTTTCGATAAAATCTTGCTAGTGTATGCAATGGTGTCAGCGTTTGGATGCTGATTATGGGGTTGATCCCTGGATATGGCAGTCTCTACATGGTCCATCCTTTCATCTCAGCTCCAAACTTTGCCTCTGTAACTCCTTCCAAGGGTGTTTTGTTCCCACTTCTAAGGAGGGGCATAGTGTCCACACTTCAGTCTTCATTTTTCTTGAGTTTCATGTGTTTAGGAAAGTGAGGTAACACATTCACAAAGGAACTCACACAATATGTACTCACTGATAAGTGGATATTAGCCCAAAACCTAGGATACCCAAGATATAAGCTGTGGATATTTTTAATAGCTTCTATACGCTGCAAAAATAAGTTTATTTGATAAGAAAAGCTGCATTTTTATACAGGTATACTGATGATTAATTATAAAGAAGTTAAATTGCTTTAGTACTATAGTCATGTTATTTACAGGCCTATGACCTCTTGAATCATGAGTTCTTGCCTAGGTTTAGAATATCTCATTCTTTATTCAGAAGTTACACTAATATTTCTTAGATATGACAATTAACAAGCTTAATTTCTTTAACATTAAGAATATCTGGTATTTAAAAAGTACTGATAAGGCAAAGAAATACCAAACAGAAGATCAAAAGTATATTTATTACTTGTAAGCTCTCTGAGTAGCTTATCAACAAGGAACAACTCTCTCTCTCTCTCTCTGTTTCTCTCACACAGATATTTGCCTTTGTGTACATACATGAAATATATGTGTGTGTCTGTGTGAATGTAGTACAACACTTAAATATTTTCAGGTATTGCTACATTTTAAAAAAAATTACAATTCTAAATTTTTTTGCTGGAAGAGTTAGCATAAAATTAGTATTATTTAGTCCCTTCCTGTGTTGTAGCACTTATGAGTAAGCATACCTAATACTAAATGTTTTGTTCATCTTTTTAACTATAATTGCAATTATTTTTGGGTTTTTTAGAATATCTAAATCTGATTTGGTAAACTTTGATAATTTCTTTCAAAGAATTTCCCATTTACTATAACAGACCACTTAAATTTATGGGTCACACATTGTTCATAGTTTTTGTGTATAATCTCTTTAAGGTTTTTAGAGATACTAGTGATGCCATTTCTCTCATTCTGTATCTCAATTATTTCTAAAACATTGATTTCTTTTACTTTTTGCAAAGGAGTTTGTAATTTTTAGCTAGGTGTGTGAAAAATGTTCTATGCTATTAAGATTGATCCTATATGTAATAATGTGCTATTAGATACATTGTATATATACTTCTAAATTGACCAAATATATTCTATTTTTTTAACCATCAAATGGATGACAATACTTAATATCACATTTTTCATTCATATTGTTTAATGTAAAACTGCTCAGTAAAATGAAAATGTTGTTATATTTTTTGCTTTTTTTCAATTGATATATATTCACATTTTAAAAATTCAGCTTTATATTGTGTGAAGAAAACTTGCCCATCCTTCCCTTTTGAAGTGATTTTTAAGAACAGGTGGCATAGCTTTAGTGGGAGTCTCTCTCCCCTGAGGCAAGTCTGCTATTGATCAATCCTGAAATGAATTCCGTGCTTCTGACAATCCTCCACATTGATTATCTGCCCGCTCCTCCAATTAAAGCAGGCAGAGAGTTGCATGTTTTTCCTTAGGGTTTGTTATTTTACTATGTTTTCTCTTTAAATTTCCCTTTGATCTGGGAGTCAAATCCCCCCAGGACCCTACCTTCCTTGGTCTGAGTATACAGAATTTTCCTTACAGAAGATGTTCAAATATTTTTTATTGTCTGCCAAATAAATAGAATGGAGAAATAAATCTATGTGCATGCTTAATAATTTATTTGAGAAATATTTAAAATAAATGAAAGTGATCCCACATTTACCAGCCACGGTGTAGAGAATGAAAGCAAAACTTTTTAATTCACTTAACTAATATTTATGATTTGATAGCTCCTAAACACCCCCAGCACAAATCACACTAATAAGGAAGCAGTTGTGAAAAACATTGGAATAATCCTGTATGAAAGTTATATCCTCATTACTCAAAATTATTGAGTTAGCCTCTCAGCTTATATTTGCTGCCCTTCTTGACATAGAATTTTGATTGACTGTGATATACCCGAATTACCTCTTATTTTATGAACAGATATTTAGTCTATGTATGGATGACATTAAGGAAAAAAAAAGACAGAATTCTTTCCCTGAAGGGGATTACAACAATTTTTAGAGTACATAACATCTTCAGCTGTCAACTGGACACATGCGTGGATTAACCTGAAAAGAGGGAACCACAACTGAAAAATTTCTTAGATCACACTGGCCTGTGACCATATTGTGAGGTATTTTTTTTTTTAATTTTTAACTGGTGTAGGAGTTTTCAGACACTTTGAGGGGTGCCATTGCTGGGCAGTGGGCCTGAGATGTTTAAGAAAGGTGTCTGAGCAAGCCAGAGGAAGCATGCTAGTAAGTAGTGTCCCTCTGGTCTCTGCCTTTCCTCTTGTCTCCATGTTTCTGATTGAATTTCTGTTCTCATTTCTTTGATGATGGATAATAACCTGTAAATTGGAACTTCTTCCCTCTTAAGGTTAGGCTACACAGAATTATATAACCCAAATCTCTCAAAACAAACAAAACAAAACAAAACCAAAAACTAAAAACCAACCAACCAAACAAACAAACAGAAAAAAAACCTTCAACAAAATCTTTGGAGTTATTTTTGCCTCATTATGTTATGTTTGGACTTTAAAAATATCTTATTTATCTCTTTTTTACCCTATACATGTAAGACCCCCTTTCAGGGACCCCCCACTCTAGTCTCGGGAGTGAGAGAGCACCCTAAGAAACACGATAATCCATTGCTGTAATCACATGAGGCAGTTTAATGAAGGAGCTCCAGATCTACATGTATCCCACACAGGAGATAATGGATGTCGGCCACGAGGCTCGAAAGCTAGGGATTTTTATGGGGTAAGGGGCTTAGAGGTGTGGAATTCAGCATAGCGACACACTATTGGCTTATTCAAACATTAGCAGAAAAATTACATGTACGTGCAGGGTGTCAGAGTTCTGTGAGTTGTTGCTCAGTTCAGATAGCCCTGTTATGTCCTCACATTCCTCTTTATCTTTAAGGTTAGGCTGTTCCTAGGAATGTTTTAACTATGGGGCATATCCAGGTTTGTTTTTCTTTTTTCTCAGCCCCAGGCAGCATCTAGGCTCACAAACAACCAGCAATTTCTGAGTATTTTATATGACTTACAGGTCTTTCATCTTTCTTTCATATGTCCTTTGTGTGTGTGTGTGTGTGTGTGTGTGTGTGTGTGTGTATTTAAATAAAATTGTTTACATGTTAGTGTATTTATAAGATCTCTGATTGTGTCTCTCAGTATATATGTCTATCTATTGTTTCCTTTCTTGGGCTCTATTTCTTGTGTTTGTTTTGTCTTATTCCAATGTATTAATTTTTTAAAAATTTTATCATCACCCCGAGAAACCTGTGTCTCTTCTAATGAGAAACAGAAAGAGGTTGGATCCAGATGATAGGGGAGGTGGGAAGGAACTCGGAGGAGTAGCTTAAGGAGAAAATATAAACAGAATATTACATGAGAAAAAAATAGATATTTTCAATATATGGGAAAAAAAGAAATATTAACCTGTGGTCAATTTATCATTTCCCTTTCTATATTCCCAAAATTACAGATGTATGTTTTTCATTCTGTAGAAAATAAGTGGCTTATATGAAAGCAATATTTAAATATTGTTGTTAATGGTTTCAGATTTTAAAACATTTTGTAATGAATAGGTTTATCCTTATTCTTTGTAAAGCAAGAATAATCCTGACTAACATGTCAATACTTTCCATTGCGATTTAAGCAGATCCCAGGCTTTCCCAAAGATCACTTGAGTCTCTCGTCTTCCAATGGATTCAATAGTAGCAGCTCAAACACGATAGATACAAATCTGCTCAAGGAGCATAGTAGACAGTCTGGAGAGAGCAAGTCACTCAACAGTTCCTCTCTTAGCGGCATCAAGAGAGATGCACTATGCCCTCTGCCACATCCCTACTAATTGGATGGAAACCTCATGTTATGTGCATTGGTGTAAGTGTGCTGGAGCAGGTTGTGCTGTGCTAGGCCTGAACATGACCTGAGAGTGAAAGTGTGTGTTGATATCAACTGGGGAACGTCTTCCTTGCACTCAGACCCCCAATTTTGTGAAATTGTTTTCTACAAAACAGATTTGATATCAGGAGGTGAGATGAAGTTGTATTTGTCTTCACAATAGCCACACATCATCTAACACTCATGCTTCCCTCTAAGTCTATCATTAAAATCCAACCCATAAAATGCTTTTAGGATATGAAGAAAATGTTGGACACTGCCATTGCCTTTGGGAGTCACTGATAACTAAGACTTGATCTTCTTTCTTTGTCTTTATAAAAGAATCAGTGAAAAACTCATTTTGCCCTCATAGGCTTCCAGATAAGACCTTCATCCGTCATTGCCTCATGATATTGATATTTACCTCCCTCTACAATCCCAGATTTCCTATTTCCTTACTTGCTGTAAGATGTATATTAATGAGTTTTCTCCTTACTACAATGGTCTTCATAGAATGTTCTCTCAACTCAAGAGTGAATCACATTCTTTTGAAGACAGGGGGAGATTGACTTTTCCATGTTCCTTAGTACCTTTGTTAAGAGTTGTGGTGGTGCACACTTTTAATCCCAGCACTTGGGAAGCAGAGGCACGAAGATTTCTTAGTTCAAGGCCAACCTGGTCTACCGAGTGAGTTCCAGGACAACCAAGGCTATAGAGAGAAACCCTACCTCAGAAAACCAAAAAAGAGAGTTGAATTTCATATCTTCAGTTATTGTTATTTCTGACCTTTGATGTCAAGAAACAGTAACAACATTTACAAAGCAAACCAAACAAACAATAAAACAGAACTCAAAAACATTATTCTCCTAGTTAACTTCTTCCAGAAACTTGTGCCTATTCACACACAGAATGAATCATCCAGTCTTTTTCCTGCATGGTTTTGTTACTGGCTGAACTAAAGGAAAGAAAGTAGATAGTATCATTCTAGGTCCAGGGACTAGCAAGCAATGAGAAAAAAGAGGGAGACATTAACATATAAAATGCATGTATAAAAATTCATGAATGTTTATTGAAGGTCATGATGCAGTTTGTAGTTTCTAGTATGTACAGGGTATGAAAGCATTGTACATTTAGCATCACCATGACTTGTGTCATCTGTGTGAAAGTTTCCTATGACACAGGAAGTCTGGGTAATTTGTTTTCAATAGTAGTCCTGTTGACTGATTTTTCTTTTTCTGACTTTTAAACTTGCTTATTTCTGGAGCTTTGATCATGAACTGGCATAATCAGCTGGATGCTATTGGCACCTCTTAAAATAAAGGAGAGACATATTTTAAAGTCTAAACATAATCTTCCCATTACTTTTGGTGGATTCTCAGGAAGAGGAGTATAATGTTGGCAGAGAAAAGGATTACTGTTCAGGGAGATAGAATATGCAACTTAGAAAAGAATATTTAAGACTAAAATTTACAAGTGCCAGGACTTTCAAAACCTTCTTAAATAAAGTTTCTGTGTGGTCTCTTGGCTCAGAACACAAAATCTGGAGGAGGTTACCACTCTGGTAAATAACAGTATCTGAAGAGTTTGCAAAGTTAGGTATTAAAATAGGCAACAGATGAAATGGCCAGGTAAAATAAAATTGGACCAATCTTGAGTGGAAATATGATGAAGCCTAATGTGGAACTTAGAGTGTTTTAAGACACACATAGAATACAGTTTACATTGTAATTAAAAGTTTTTGTCATGTATCCTAGTCAGCTTTGAAGTGATTAGTTTTGAAATGGAAAATATGGAAATAGAGGAAGAGTGCTAGAGTGTAACATGTACATTATTAGTCCTTTCTGTAGTGTAATATTTTGAGCCATATTTCCTAAATAAATGAATAGCAGTCTATTCTTTACAAAACCATTATTATTTAACTTATAAAAGTAGTTTTATTCATCCTTTTACATACTTCCATGGTACAACAGAGTCTTGTTGGATTATTCTATCCCTATTATAGGGGAAATCCATTTAAACTCATTTATATTTGTATATATTTTAGAAACTTCCTACACTGGTAGCATTCAATATGGTGTTTTCAAAATGCCTTCTTTGTTAGTTATCCCTGCCCATATTCCTTCATTTATCTGGCCCTTCCACTGTCCACCCAATTTGCTGTGTGGTTATATGAATCAGTGTGGAGGCACCACAAAACGTTGGAAATAATGTAATATAATATGATGGCCACTATCGGCCATGTAATTAAAGACTGTGTATCTTAGTACAGAAATTCTTGATTATTCATGTTCATTATGTTCTATTCACAATAGTAAAAATTAAAACAGCCTAGATCTCCACCAATTTATAAATTGATAATGATAATATGGTACCTTTACATGATGGTATATAATACATCCAGCTGGAGAAAAATGAAATTATAAAATTTACAAATAAAATAATGAAACTGAAAGCAATCATATTGAGTGAGGTGCTGGAATCTAAAAACAAATGTCACTTCTTTTCCCTCATATGTGGATTTTAGATTTGAACTCTTAGATAGGTGTTTAATTTGGAATACCTATGGGTTTTAAGAAACTGGTAAAGGGCAATGGGAAGAAGGAGATTCTTTTCAAGAGAGGAGAGACAGAATGTATTTTAAACAGAAAAGGAGAATAATGGAACAATTGCTGTTATTATACAATTTGCCAAAATAAATAGGAGTCACTTCATTGAATATTAGTATACAAATCACATACTTGTTCATTACATAAAATAAAATAAAAATATCAAAGTGTCACTTTATAAGCTGTAGTTTTAAAACTTTATTTAATTTTTAACTGTGTATGTTTATGAGAGAGAAAGAGAGAAGAGAGAGAGAGAGAGAGAGAGAGAGAGAGAGAGAGAGGGGGGGGGTGTTTAATAGTGTGCTAGAGAGTGGTAATGCTTGCAGAAACCAAAGATAACATATCCTTCCTATATGTGAAGCTATAGGAATTTGTAAAGTGCCCAACAGGGGCACTTAAGAATTGAAACCAGGCATTCTGAAAAAAACAAACAACAACAAAAAACAACACCCCCCCAAAAAAAACCAACGGTATGCACACTAAACACTAGAGTTATTGCCCCATCTCTGCTTTGCAGATTTGTATAAAATTATTACTTCTAATTTTGAGTGTATAACATAATAACAACATTTGCCCTTCCCCTTCCTAACCTGAAACTATCCCACATAAACCTATTTGCCTATCTCCTCTCATTTAAATTGAGCATCTCTCTCTTTCTCTCTCTCTCTTCATATGTGTGTATAATTTATAAGATATCATAATATATTATGAGTTATATCAAAAATATATGAAAAAAAAGGTTTACTCATTATGTTACTTAAAGTTTTTTCATTGCTGAACAATTGGTTTTGGATAGTAGATTTGATTTGGGATAAACATCCCAAAATTTTACCAGAAAATTTCAAAAATAATAAACAAGTTCAGTGGAGACGCAGAAAACAAAGAGATGCAGAAAACAAAGGCAACTTGAACAAATCAATAGCTTTTTTATAAACCAACAACAAATATACCTAGAAAGATACCAAGGAAACCATTCCATTCTCAATAGGCTCAAAGTGTAAACATTACAGATTTAATGTTATTCCATTAAATATAACTGCAGTGATATTAAAGTAAAAGAGGAACAGAAATTAGGAGGAATCTAATTCACAGACATTTATAAATTTTAAAAGTACCTTTTAACTTGAAATAAACTCACATCAGGCTTCTCCTCACCTTTCCTTCCAGCTGGACCCAATGCTGAGAATAATATTTCTTGGGGACCTCAGTCCCAACAGATAAATCTATATAATCTCCTCATCTGCAGCTCAAAGAACATTGCAAAAGGTTTGGAAAGATTTTAAAAATCAGAATATTAGGAAACAGTGTCTCCTAGAAATGGTTGCATAAGTAAGACTACAATGGTGCTTATCATTTTTTTCTTTTTAGTCTAAAGAATGTGTGTACTGTGTTATCAGAGTATTATGTAAGAGTTACACACTGGTTGTTTTGGTGTCAACTTCTGGAGCTCTTGACTCTAGCTGCATATGTATCAAAAGATGGCCTAGTTGGCCATCACTGGAAAGAGAGGCCCACTGGACAGGCAAACTTTATATGCCCCAGTACAGGGGAACGCCAGGGCCAAAAATGGGAATGGGTGGGTAGGGGAGTGTGGGGGGGGAGGGTGTGGGAGACTTTGGGGATAGCATTGGAAATGTAATTGAGGAAAATACGTAATAAAAAAAAATTCAAAAAAAAAAAAAAAAGAAGAAGAAACACGTTAGAGTCATCAGAGGGGAATGAGCCACAGTTGAAAAAATTCCTCAATGAGATCCAGTTCATTTTCAAAAATAGTAATCCATGTGGGAGGACCCAGCCATTGTGGGTGGTACCATTCTTGAGCTGGTTGGTTGTTCTGGGTCCTATAAGAAAGCTCCTGCTGTCAGGATCCTGTCCTGTTTAAGCTACAGTCCTGACTTCCTTTGGTGATAAACATCAAAGGGAAAGTGTAAGCTAAACAGACTCTTTCCTTCCCAACTTACTTTAAGATAATGGTGTTTTCTTGCAGCAATAGAAATCCTCAGACAGGTTAGGTAAACACAATTGAAAATATTTGCTTTAAGGGACAACTAAGAATTGTCTAAATAAACCTCCTTAGATTATGTGAATCATTTGGAAGATATTTAACAATTCAGTAAATTGTGAAATAAGAACAAAGTTAAATTGTGGTCTAGAGATCTATAAATCAATTCTGTCTATACAAGTTCAAGCTTCTCTTTCTCCATGGAAATGTCTGTTTCCCTGTATTTTTCCATCAATTTCAACAGTCTTTTCAAGTAGAGTCTTGACACATTGTTTCTTCAATCAATTAAATGGATTAAACAGAATCATTTAACCCAGATTCATTTTATAACTGTATTAGAGTCACACCGTTGCCTGTTTCTGACAATTAGCCTTTACCAACGTTCACCAGACACTTGCAGAGACCTGCACATTTGCCTATTTCCCAGGCTGAGGAAGAGGCACTTAACTATTTTCACATTTATTAACACATCTACTCTTTGTACAGACATAAGCATTGTTTTAGAAAGTAAAACGATAATGAGTGAAATTACAATTTTAGATTGTATAACAAAGTGAAAAATATCATAGTCTAGTGAAATTGAACTCTTATGCAATATAAAACAAACAAAAAGTATCTAGTCCATAAAGTGGGATAAGAAGAGAAGGAAACAAAAGAAGGCAAAAGGTGAAATGTATGTCCCAGCTTTTTAAAAACAGGATTTGTACTTTGATCTTAAAAGCTTGTTTGAAAATCAGAAGGGAATAAATAGAATTTAGGGTCACCCTAGTGTCAGTGCAATGGAGGCACAGTCCACAACATAAACACTCAGAGATCATAATTCCTGACTTCATCACTCCTGAGGAAAATATGGTCTCACTTTGACAACATTTTTATATTATGTATAGTGAACTGTGTAGTGTTTAACTTTACATATGAAAATGACAAATGAAGTAAATGTTCTACATTTTTGTTATATATTTGTTCCTATAGACTAGAATTTCAGAATTATTCACTTATGATGCAATACATGGGGTAAATCTTTTAGTAGTTATGCTATGAATACTAAATTTAAAGGTTAGCATTCCTAATATTGACCCAGTAGATAGAAGTATAAATACACTCTAAGTAATAACCCACAATTTGCCAAATTCTAATTTCTGTGGATGTAGGAACTGTATTGTTCTAGTATGAAGTATGAGTGCTAGAACAGAGAAACCCTGTCTCGAAAAACCAAACAACAAAAAAAAAAAAAAAGAAAAGAAAAAAAGGAAAATTATACTTCCTTTAAGCATTGTATTAAGAAATTATATGTGCAAAACAGTTCCAGGGAAGTAGTGTTAAAAATGATGTTGGACATCTAAAACTACAAATGATTATAATATAAACTTCTTTTATTCATAATCTGAAATTTTCTACCCTGAAATCTACACATGAAAATTCAAGAACCACTACAGCATCATTAACACATGAGATACTGTGGTTTTAGTTTGTATTCAGTCCAGCCAAGCATCATTATTTTGCACTCAACAAATTAAATTAAATTTGAGCCAGAATAGATGATGTCATTCACTCTTTTCTTTAAAGCTTCTCTGGCTCAAAGACATTCCTAGATTAGATTCTTATAAAGACTGAGTCTAAAGATGCTAAGGACGGATAGAGTCTTCCTGCTCTCACTAGGCTTCCCATTTTGCCTGACTTTCTTCCTTGTATGAGGTGAAGAGTGCAGGATAGGATAGCAGAAGGTGAGTGAGTAGTCCTTGCTTGAAAGCCAGCTCTGACTTCAAGTGTTAGGGCCCCACCTCAATCCATGGTAGTATTACATGGATTATGGAGCTTTACAAGAAGTTACTATGATGTAGAAACCTGAAAAGCTGCTTCCAAACAGCTAGTTCAAAAAGAACTATTTCATGTTTATGGGCCATTGAAAGTTCTCTGTTAGGCTAAAAAAAGAACTATTAAAATGAATCCCAGATGAGGATAAAAGAACCGAGAGGAATTGGATCAAATGCTTCAATACAAAAGTGAAATTACAAACCTGAAGGGTGTGGGAACGACAGGAGTAGAAATCCAAACATAGAAATCAGAGACTTAAGATAAATTGATACAATCAGGGAAAAAGTAAACTAAATTGTTGGGCCAACTAGAATTAAAGTACCAAAATTGGAGCCATGTGTTTGACAAAAGAGGGAGATGACATAGGACCCATTACAGAAATGTGGTTCACTCTGGAGGATGCTAAGCTATGCCTAAGATAGACAGGCTTGCACATCAGCAAAATGAATATAAAACACAGGGCAGAAGACTTTCACTTAAATCGGGTATTTAGTGGCTACAGAAGTGCAGGGAGTAGCCTGTTAAAATATAATCAGTCATTTAGCCCTGGGTCACTTGGGAAGGATGATAGTGGAATGTGCAATGGTCCCTGGATAGAAAGGAAGGAAAGACTTATGGACAAAGAGACCACAACTATGTGAAATTTCAACATCTTTTCAGAATTAATTACTGGCTTTCTGAGGCACAGACTAGTAAAGGCAAGAATGACATGAGAGATGCCAAGATTGACAATTTCCTCCATCTAAACATCACTTATTTGGGTCCTCCCGATCTTGATCCTGTCTCACCAAGATGATATTATTTTCCTTTCACTCAAGAAAAAGGGTAGGTTCATTCCTTAATTGAGCTTCAATATCTATGAATTAATATGTGAAGAAATACATTATTTTCTAAAGACTATATAAAGAAGTCACATAATTGTAAACAATCTTAGCAATTATGTGAAAATGTTGCTCAACATGAGAATAAAAGATAAATGAGAACAGAATACAAAGAGTGATGCAAAGGTATATATGTGCTTCAGTTGGAAAAAAGAACCATTATCAATAAAACTGCTATGATGTGCTGGCCATTATAGGGCATAGCTTTAATCCCAAGACTTGGAAGGATCAGGAATTTGAAGCCACTTGGTATATAATGACATATGCTGTTCAAAAATGACAGGAAAGTAAAAAAGTAAGAGAAAAAAATAAAGAGCCCCCATGAGACATTATAAGACAAGAAACCTGCAACGATGGAGTTGAATTTGCAATTTTTTTGGCCATATCCTGCCGGGGATGTGCCTACAATTTTAAAATTATATCTTCTTTTATTTTCTATTTTTACTTTTATTCATGTACCCCACCACCACCAGAAGTGTATAGAAACTCAACAAACTCTTCCCATATATATCACAGCTTGCAGTTTTGTGTTTGATGAGCATACAGAGTGTGTGGACACGTGGGTGTTCATGCGTGTATCTGTTTACTGTGTCTGCGGAGATGCTTTTTGCTTGTGTTTCTTTGTTCTTTGTATTCACTGTGCTGGTTTTATTTATTTTTTCATTAATATCCCTTAGATGTCTGTTTTCTAATTAGAGACAGAAAAGGGATACATACACATGAGAAGGGAGGTTCAGAGGATCTGGAATTAGAGGCAGGGGAAAATATATTCATGTTATACATGAAAAATCTATTTTCAAGAAAAAGAAGAAACCGCCAGTAGAAACAGCACCATTTGTTGAAAATGCTGTCGTTTTTCCACTGGATGGTTTCAGCTCCTTTGTCAAAGATCAAGTGACTGTAGGTGTGTGGGTTCATTGCTCATCCTTCAATTCTATTCCATTGATCTACCCGCCTGTCTCTGTACCAATACCATGCAGTATTTATTACTATTGCTCTGTAGTACAGCTTGAGGTATGGGATGCTGATTCCCCTAGAAGTTCTTTTATTGTTGAGAAAAGCTTTCGTTATCCTTGGTTATGATAACTCAAGACTAATACCCACTATCCCATCCCATTTCCTCTACCAAGTCTTTACATTTAAAGGTTCCAAATACCAACACCATTAAAAAAAAAAAAAAAAAAAGGAAAGGAAAGGAAAGGTAAATCTTTTTTTTTTTTTTTTTTTTTTTTTAATCATTTTCTGTTTTGAACAGGATCTCACACTGTAGCCCATGCTGGTCTTGAACTCACTATAAACAAGCCAATGTGACCTCAAACTCACGCAATCCTCCTTGTAACTAAGTCTCTAGTGTGTTGGGATAACAGAAGGGTATGCCATTCCTTGTTCTAATGGTTGATCCTAAGTGTTCTCCCCATATTAATGACTACTTGAAGAACTGATGCTAACAAGAACAGTTTCTCTGTGGTGACCCTTTCACAATAGTGAACATTTATCAAAGTGTCCCACTGCATACTGAAAATTTTTACAATTTTTCCACTCTACTGCAAAAACGTATGAAATTTCTAAATTAATATTTATGTTATAGAATAAGAATCAAAAAGATCGCTCACCTTCCAAGCCTCTGGACTCTGGTGCATTCTGGGGGGTTCCCCCCTACCTTCTACTTCCTGAGGTTGCCTGCTTACATTCTTTCTGCAGGCCCTCAGGGATTCAGTCCTTTTCCCTCACCCAATACCAGATCGGGTTCCCCTCTCTCCCCCACTGCCCTCCCACCCTGTCCACTTTCCCTCCTAACTCCCTGCCCACTTGTGATTGCTTTTTTCTCACTCCCTAGTAGAACTTGGGCCGTTCAGCTTGTTGAGCCTTTTGAATTCTGTGGACTGTATCCACAAACATACACAGTTCTGTATGGTTTTTTGTATTGTTTTATTTTGTTTTGGTTTTATTTTGGTTTTTTGCTAATATCCACTTATTAGTGAGTACATGCCATGTATGTCCTTTTGGGTCTGAGTTACCTCACTCAGGATGATATTTTCTAGTTCTATACATGTGCCTGTAAAACTCTAGATACCCTGGTTCTTAATAGCTGAGTAGTATTCCATTGTGTAAAAGAACCACATTTTCTGTATTAATTCTTCTGTCGTGGGGCATCTAGGTTGTTTCCAGCTTCTGGCTATCACAAATAAGGCTGCAATAAACATAGTGGAACACGTGCCCCTGTGGCATGGTGGGGCATCTTTCGGGTATATTCCCAAGAGTGGTAAAAGTGGGTCTTCAGCTAGATCTATTTCCAAGTTTCCAAGGAGCCTTCAGATTGATTTACAGAGTGGTTGTACTAGTTTGCAATCCCACTGGCAATGAAGGAGTGTTCCTCTTTCTCCACATCCTCGCCAGCATGTGTTGTCACTGACTCACAGGGAGGGATCTTTTAGGAAATGCCTGACAGTAAGGAGAGGGAACTTATAGTGTTACCTTCAGCAGGAAGACAGGACATCAAGTGAGGGATGGGGTTGCCATCCCACAGTCATACCTCTAACCCATAATTGTTCCTGTCTGAAAGAATTACAGAGATGGCAATGGAGAGGAGCCTGAAAAAAAAGAAGTTCCAGTGACAGGTTCAAAGTGGAATCCAGCTCAAGGGGAGGTCCCAAGGCCTGATGCTATTACTGAGGCTATGGGGTGCTTACTAAAAGGGATTTACCATGACTGCCCTCTGAAAGACCCAACAAGCAGCTGAAAGAGGCAGATGAAGACATTTGCACCCAACCAATGGACAGAAGCAGCAGACCCCTGTTGTTGAATTAGGGAAGGCTGAATGAAGCTGAGGAGAAAGGAGATCCTGTAGGAGGACCAGCAGTCTCAATTAATCTGGCCCCCTGAGATCTCTCAGACACTGAACCACCAACCAGGCAGCATACACCGGCTGATATGAGGTCCCCCAAACACATACAGTAGAGGACTTCCAGGTCTGTGTTCATTTAGATATGATGCACCTAGCCCTCAAGACACTGGAGGCCCCAGGGTTTTTAGAGGTCAGGTGGAGTAGGGGTAGGGGCATCCACCTGTCGATGGGGTGGGGTGGGGAGGAGGTGTGAGATGAGGAGCATTCGGAGGGTAGATGGGGAAGGGAATGGAATATGGGGTGTATAAAATGAATTACAAATAAATTTAATTAAAAGTAACAAAAAGATCCTGCTTCCCCCTTTCCTCCCCCCTCTTCTCTCCCCCCCCAGATCCTTCCCCCCCTTTGTCTCCCATGATTATTTTGTCCCCCTTTCTAAGCAGGAGTGACGCGTGAACAGTTTGGTATTCCTTCTTCTTAAGCTTTGTATAGTCTGTGAGTTTTCTCTGAATGGCCTTTCCTTCAGTGTCTGCGCCAAACTTTGTCTCCATATTTCCTCCCTTGAGTATTTTTCTCTCCCTTCTAAGAAGGACTGATGCATCCACACTTTGAGCACCATGTTGTCTGTGAATTGTATCTTGGGTATTCTGAGCTTTTGGAATAACATACACTTATCAGTGAGTACTTACTCTTTGTGTTCTTTCGTGACTGGGTTGCCTCACTCAAGATGATATTTTCTAGTTTTATCCATTTGCCTGTGAATTTTATAAAGTCATAATTTTTAATAGCTGATTAGTGTAAATTATGTAAATGTACCACATTTTCTGTATCCATTCTTTCATTGAGGGACCTCTGGGTTGGTTCCAGCTTCTGCTGATTATCAATAAGGCTGCTATACACATTGTGTCCTTGTTATATGTTGGAGCAACTTTTACATATATGATCAGAAGAGGTATAGCTGGGTTTTCAGGTAAAACTATTTCCATTTTTCTGAGGAACTGCCAGAAACAGGAAGGGATAGGGAGTTTTTGGAGGGGAAACTAGGAAAAGAGATAACATTTGAAATGTAAATAAAGAAAATCTCTAATAAAAATAAGTTATAAAAACTTAAAAATTTTTCATCAGGAAACTTATGAATTTGCTTTAAACAGGTATCAGGGCATAAATTAGTTATTGGAATTGTTTGTAACCATCTTTATGTTTGAATGCTTCGTCCACAGTTTGAAGAACTGTTTGTGAAGTATTAAGAGGAAAGGCCTTACTGGAGTAGGATTTGTCAGTTGGGGTGGGCTCTGAGGTTTCAGAAGTCCATGCCAGTTTCTGTCTCTATCTGTCTCTGTCTTTTTCCTTCTTCCTCCCACCGTCTCTCCTTCCCTACCATCACCCTTGGCTTACAGCCTCCTGATCAGGATGTAAAGTTCTCATTTATTCTCTAGCACTATGCTGGACCAACTGCCAGAATTCTCCCAGACGGGATGATAATGGACTAAGCCTCTAACACTCTCTAAGCCAGCCCCCAGTTAAATGCTTTCTTTTTTTTTCCATTTTTTATTAGGTATTTAGCTCATTTACATTTCCAATGTTATACCAAAAGTCCCCCATACCCACCCACCCCCACTCCCCTACCCACCCACGCCCCCTTTTTGGCCCTGGCGTTCCCCTGTACTGGGGCATATAAAGTTTGCGTGGCCAATGGGCCTCTTTTTCCAGTGATGGCCGACTAGGCCATCTTTTGATACATATGCAGCTAGACTCAAGAGCTCCGGGGTACTGGTTAGTTCATAATGTTGTTCTACCTATAGGGTTGCAGTTCCCTTTAGCACTTTGGGTTCTTTCTCTAGCTCCTCCATTGGGAGCCCTGTGATCCATCCATTAGCTGACTGTGAGCATCCACTTCTGTCTTTGCTAGGCCCCGGCATAGTCTCACAAGAGACAGCTACATCTGGGTCCTTTCAATAAAATCTTGCTAGTGTATGCAATGGTGTCAGCGTTTGGATGCTGATTATGCGGTGGATCCCTGGATATGGCAGTCTCTACATGGTCCATCCTTTCATCTCAGCTCCAAACTTTGTCTCTGTAACTCCTTCCATGGGTGTTTTGTTCCCACTTCTAAGGAGGGGCATAGTGTCCACACTTCAGTCTTCATTCTTCTTGAGTTTCATGTGTTTAGCAAATTGTATCTTATATCTTGGGTATCCTAGGTTTTGGGCTAATATCCACTTATCAGTGAGTACATATTGTGTGAGTTCCTTTGTGAATGTGTTACCTCACTCAGGATGATGCCCTCCAGGTCCATCCATTTGGCTAGGAATTTCATAAATTCATTCTTTTTAATAGCTGAGTAGTACTCCATTGTGTAGATGTACCACATTTTCTGTATCCATTCCTCTGTTGAGGGGCATCTGGGTTCTTTCCAGCTTCTGGCTATTATAAATAAGGCTGCTATGAACATAGTGGAGCATGTGTCCTTCTTACCAGTTGGGGCATCTTCTGGATATATGCCCAGGAGAGGTATTGCTGAATCCTCCTGTAGTACTATGCCCAATTTTCTGAGGAACCACCAGACTGATTTCCAGAGTGGTTGTACAAGCTTGCAAACCCACCAACAATGGAGGAGTGTTCCTCTTTCTCCACATCCACACCAGCATCTGCTGTCACCTGAATTTTTGGTCTTAGCCATTCTGAATGGTGTGAGGTGGAATCTCAGGGTTGTTTTGATTTGCATTTCCCTGATGATTAAGGATGTTGAACATTTTTTCAGGTGCTTCTCTGCCATTCGGTATTCCTCAGGTGAGAATTCTTTGTTCAGTTCTGAGCCCCATTTTTTAATGGGGTTATTTGATTTTCTGAAGTCCACCTTCTTGAGTTCTTTATATATGTTGGATATTAGTCCCCTATCTGATTTAGGATAGGTAAAGATCCTTTCACAATCTGTTGGTGGTCTTTTTGTCTTATTGATGGTGTCTTTTGCCTTGCAGAAACTTTGGAGTTTCATTAGGTCCCATTTGTCAATTCTCGATCTTACAGCACAAGCCATTGCTGTTCTGTTCAGGAATTTTTCCCCTGTGCCCATATCTTCAAGGCTTTTCCCCACTTTCTCCTCTATAAGTTTCAGTGTCTCTGGTTTTATGTGAACTTCCTTGATCCACTTAGATTTGACCTTAGTACAAGGAGATAAGTATGGATCGATTCGCATTCTTCTACACGATAGCAACCAGTTGTGCCAGCACCAATTGTTGAAAATGCTGTCTTTCTTCCACTGGATGGTTTTTGCTCCCTTGTCGAAGATCAAGTGACCATAGGTGTGTGGGTTCATTTCTGGGTCTTCAATTCTATTCCATTGGTCTACTTGTCTGTCTCTACACCAGTACCATGCAGTTTTTTATCACAATTGCTCTGTAGTAAAGCTTTAGGTCTGGCATGGTGATTCCACCAGAAGTTCTTTTATCCTTGAGAAGACTTTTTGCTATCCTAGGTTTTTTGTTATTCCAGACAAATTTGAAAATTGCTCCTTCCAATTCGTTGAAGAATTGAGTTGGAATTTTGATGGGGATTGCATTGAATCTGTAGATTGCTTTTGGTAAGATAGCCATTTTTACAATGTTGATCCTGCCAATCAATGAGCATGGGAGATCTTTCCATCTTCTGAGATCTTCTTTAATTTCTTCTTTCAGAGATTTGAAGTTTTTATCATACAGATCTTTCACCTCCTTAGTTAGAGTCACGCCAAGATATTTTATATTATTTGTGACTATTGAGAAGGGTGTTGTTTCCCTAATTTCTTTCTCAGCCTGTTTATTCTTTGTATAGAGAAAGCCCATTGATTTGTTTGATTTTATTTTATATCCAGCTACTTCACCGAAGCTGTTTATCAGGTTTAGGAGTTCTCTGGTAGAATTTTTAGGGTCACTTATATATACTAACATGTCATCTGCAAAAAGTGATATTTTGACTTCCTCTTTTCCAATTTGTATCCCTTTGATCTCCTTTTGTTTGTGGAATTGCTCTGGCTAATACTTCAAGTACTGTGTTGAAAAGGTAGGGAGAAAGTGGGCAGCCTTGTCTAGTCCCTGATTTTAGTGGGATTGCTTCCAGCTTCTCTCCATTTACTTTGATGTTGGCTACTGGTTTGCTGTAGATTGCTTTTATCATGTTCAGGTATGGGCCTTGAATTCCTGATCTTTCCAAAACTTTTATCATGAATGGGTGTTGAATCTTGTCAAATGCTTTTTCTGCATCTAATGAGATGATCATGTGGTTTTTGTCTTTGAGTTTGTTTATATAATGGATTACATGGATGGATTTTCGTATATTAAACCATCCCTGCATCCCTGGAATAAAACCTACTTGGTCAGGATGGATGATTGCTTTAAATGTTTTTGGATTCGATTAGCAAGAATTTTATTGAGGATTTTTGCATCGATATTCATAAGAGAAATTGGTCTGAAGTTCTCTATCTTTGTTGGGTCTTTCTGTGGTTTAGGTATCAGAGTAACTGTGGCTTCATAAAATGAGTTGGCTAGAGTACCTTCTACTTCTATTTTGTGAAATAGTTTGTGCAGAATTGGAATTAGATCTTCTTTGAAGGTCTGATAGAACTCTGCACTAAACCCATCTGGTCCTGGGCTTTTTTTTTGGCTGGGAGACTATTAATAACTGCTTCTATTTCTTTAGGTGATATGGGACTGTTTAGATGGTCAACTTGATCCGGATTCAACTTTGGTACCTGGTATCTGTCCAGAAATTTGTCCCTTTCGTCCAGGTTTTCCAGTTTTGTTGAGTATAACCTTTTGTAGAAGGATCTGATGGTGTTTTGGATTTCTTCAGGATCTTTTGTTATGTCTCCCTTTTCATTTCTGATTTTGTTAATTAGGATTTTGTCTCTGTGCCCTTTAGTGAGTCTAGCTAAGGGTTTATCTATCTTGTTGATTTTATCAAAGAACCAACTCCTCTTTGTTTAATTCTTTGCATAGTTCTTGTTTCCACTTGGTTGATTTCACCCCTGAGTTTGATTATTTCCTCTGTCTACTCCTCTTGGGTGAATTTGCTTCCTTTTTTTCTAGAGCTTTTAGATGTATTGTCAAGCTGCTAGTATGTGCTCTCTCCCGTTTCTTCTTGGAGGCACTCAGAGCTATGAGTTTCCCTCTTAGATATGCTTTCATTGTGTCCCAAAGGTTTGGGTACGTTGTGGCTTCATTTTCATTAAACTCTAAAAAGTCTTTAATTTCTTTCTTTATTCCTTCCTTGACCAAGGTATCATTGAGAAGAGTGTTGTTCAGTTTCCACGTGAATGTTGGCTTTCCATTATTTATATTGTTATTGAAGATCAGCCTTAGTCCATGGTGGTCTGATAGGATACATGGGACAATTTCAATATTTTTGTATCTGTTGAGGCCTGTTTTGTGACCAATTATATGGTCAATTTTGGAGAAGGTCCCGTGAGGTGCTGAGAAGAAGGTATATCCTTTTGTTTTAGGATAAAATGTTTTGTAGATATCTGTCAGGTCCATTTGTTTCATAACTTCTGTTAGTTTCACTGTGTCCCTGTTTAGTTTCTGTTTCCAAGATCTGTCCATTAATGAAAGTGGTGTGTTGAAGTCTCCCACTATTATTGTGTGAGGTGCAATGTGTGCTTTGAGCTTTACTAAAGTGTCTTTAATGAATTGGCTGCCCTTGCATTTGGAGCGTAGATATTCAGAATTGAGAGTTCCTCTTGGAGGATTTTACCTTTGATGAGTATGAAGTGTCCCTCCTTGTCTTTTTTGATAACTTTGGGTTGGAAGTCGTCTTTATCCGATATTAGAATGACTACTCCAGCTTGTTTCTTCAGACCACTTTCTTGGAAAATTGTTTTCCAGCCTTTCACTCTGAAGTAGTGTCTGTCTTTTTCCCTGAGATGGGTTTCCTGTAAGCAGCAGAATGTTGGGTCCTGTTTGTGTAGTCAGTCTGTTAGTCTATGTCTTTTTATTGGGGGAATTGGGTCCATTGATATTAAGAGATATTAAGGAAAAGTAATTGTTGCTTCCTTTTATTTTTGTTGTTAGAGTTGGCAAACTGTTCTTGTGGCTGTCTTCTTTTTGGTTTGTTGAGGGATTACTTTCTTGCTTGTTCTAGGTCGTGATTTCCGTCCTTGTATTGCTTCTTTTCTGTTATTATCCTTTGAAGGGCTGGATTCATGGAAAGATATTGTGTGAATTTGGATTTGTCGTGGAATACTTTAGTTTCTCCATCTATGATAATTGAGAGTTTGGCCGGGTATATTAGCCTGGGCTGGCATTTGTGTTCTCTTGGTGTCTGTATAACATCTGTCCAGGCTCTTCTGGCTTTCATAGTCTCTGGTGAAAAGTCTGGTGTAATTCTGATAGGCCTTCCTTTATATGTTACTTGACCTTTCTCCCTTACTGCTTTTAATATTCTATCTTTATTTAGTGCATTTGTTGTTCTGATTATTATGTGTCGGGAGGAATTTCTTTTCTGGTCCAGTCTATTTGGAGTTCTGTAGGCTTCTTGTATGATCATGGGCATCTCTTTCTTTATGTTTGGGAAGTTTTCTTCTATTATTTTGTTGAAGATATTAGCTGGTCCTTTAAGTTGAAAATCTTCATTCTCATCAATTCCTATTATCCGTAGGTTTGGTCTTCTCATTGTGTCCTGGATTTCCTGGATGTTTTGAGTTAGGATCCTTTTGCATTTTGTATTTTCTTTGACTGTTGTGTTGATGTTCTCTATGGAATCTTCTGCACCTGAGCTTCTCTTTTCCATTTCTTGTATTTTGTTGCTGATGCTCGCATCTATGGTTCCAGATCTTTTTCCTAGGGTTTCTATCTCCAGCGTTGCCTTGCTTTGGGTTTTCTTTACTGTGTCTACTTCCCTTTTTAGTTCTAGTATGGTTTTGTTCATTTCCATTACCTGTTTGGATGTGTTTTCCTGTTTTTCTTTAAGGACTTCTACCTGTTTGGCTGTGTTTTCCTGCTTTTTTTTAATGGCCTGTAACTCTTTAGCAGTGATCTCCTGTAATTCTTTAAGTGACTTATGAAATCCTTCTTGATGTCCTCTATCATCATCATGAGAAATGTTTTTAAATCTGGGTCTAGATTTTCGGTTGTTTTGGGGTGCCCAGGACTAGGTAGGGTGGGAGTGCTGCGTTCTGATGATGGTGAGTGGTCTTGATTTCTGTTAGTAGGATTCTTACCTTTGCCTGTTAATCTCTGAAGCTAGCTGTTATAGTTGTCTCTGTTAAGAACTTGTTCTTCAGGTGACTCTGTTAGCCTCTATATGCAGACCTGGGAGGGTAGCACTCTCCTTAGTTTCAGTGGGCAGAGTATTCTCTGCAGGAAAGCTCTCTTCTTGCAGGGAAGGTACCCAGATATCTGGTGTTCGAACCGGACTCCTGGCAGAAGTTGTGTTCCACTCACTAGAGGTCTTAGGATCCCTTGTGGAATCCTGTGTGGGCCCTTGTGGGTGTCAGGCGACTCTGCTGGCAAGGTAGCCTGGGGCTCGAGTGGAGCGGAAGGGGCTTGTGCCCCAGGTCAGGCCTGGGTAGTCTGCTTGCCTATGTGCTGCAGTCTCAGGTTCCGTGCGATTGGATTGGGGCTGGCGCTGTGTTCCACTCACCAGAGGTCTTAGGATCCCGTGGGGAATCCTGTGTGGGCCCTGCGGGCGTCGGGCGACTCCGCTGGCAAGATAGCCCGGGCAAATGCTTTCTTTTTAAGAGTTGCTTTTATCATGGAGTGTCATCACAGAAACAGAATGGAAATCAGAACATCATCTGTATGTGTGTAAATATATATGTGTGGTAAGGGATGTGTGTGTGTGTGTGTGTGTGTGTGTGTGTGTGTGAGTGTGTGAAGAAATAACTCAGTTAAGAGCAATTGTTGATTCTGCAGGATGTTTGTGTTTGGTTCTCAGTGCTGGCATGGCAGCTCATAGTCATCTGTACCTCCAGTTCTAGGGGACTTACCACCATCTTCTGATTCCCTGGGCACCAGACATGTGTGTGTGTGTATGTGTGTGTGTGTGTGTGTGTGTGTGTCTGTGTGTGTGTCTGTGTGTACAGACACACACACACACACACACACACACACACACACACACACACATATGCACATAAATATAAAACAGAGACAAATAAAATAAAAATATATAAATCTCAATAAAATAGAACCATTCCATTACTCAAATTTACCCTAAACGTGCTCTTGTAATAATCCTGCCTACTGCATTACTTTTTCTGTGAAGTCAGAGTTGTCTGGGTCTCATCAAGGAAGCAGCTGCCCTTCAGCTGTGGGTGATGCAATCCCTGATGTGCGGTGCTTATGTCTTTGCACTTCTTTTGCTGGCCCAGCTGTGAGCAGCTTCAACATATAGCTACAACATGTGAGCCATTGTCAGGGAATTGCTGGAAAATTCTCTGTAACTATCAAATATTTTAATGATACATGTGGTAAAATCAGATCCAGTTAGCCTTTCATCTACTCAATACTGAAGCTGTAATGATAGATAAGCCTTTTATTTTTCTTGAGCTAAAACACAGAGTACAAGATGATATCTGCTGAATAAAGGGTTTCTTTTACATAGATTGTAGAGGGGAAAAGAAATAAAGCCAATTGGAGTTATAACTAACCACATTTTCAACATGGCCTACACTGGACGAAAGCAGACTGATATTATAGCAATGCAGAGTTATACATATTCTGTCCTTGCACTAAAATCCTAAACTTTTACCCAAAGCGAAAATACATATTTAATTCTTCTCAGATTGTGAAGCTCTTATTCAAGAATAACTGAACTCCTTTTTAAAAGAAATTTAAAGATTGTCCTTTTAGAAGGCTCTCTTACTGTGATGCATGCCATCTGGGTCACTTTGTGAGAATCATGTGATGTCTAAAACATTTAGGACCTTTTGTGGTAGATACGATAAGGTCTCTTACCTTTATAGGTATCTGCTTGTTCATAGCAGGATGTTAAAGCAACAGAAAAGAGCTCAACTTTATCGAAAGAATATTTAAATTCCTTTGTTTCAAATTATTTTGCTCATCTTAAAGTATAGATGATTATTAATCAAATACTAGTGTTTACCCTATGTACATGTGGTCCAGTGGGTCCTCAGGAAAGCCTTTGGCTGATATTGGACATATGTGCCTTCTCATTTCTTCCCTCATATTCCCCATGTGTAATGTCTGTCTAGTCTCTTTCTTTATAGTACTCAAGAAAGGAAAGGCTTTATATTTGTAATATGAGGTAAAGCTCAGAAGATCCATCAATGTTATTCCTTGTAATCCACAAGCTGAAAGCTTACAAGCTAAATATTTTCCTAGAACAAACTTAAGAGATTGAATTCTGATAGCTGTGTTGGGCTGGGAGTTTTCACCCCTTACTTACTCATATGTATTTAGTATTTCTCCTTTTCTGATATGACTAGTCATCTCAGAAGACCTCAGTAAATTAACAAAAATTAGCTATGAAAGAAATATTTCCTTAATTATTTGAATATCCAATGATCATTTTATTCATGCCATGGATACATACATAAGAATAGTGAAAATTAAGGTGAATATGAATGTGAAGAGAACAATCTTTTTTTTATTCAGGTCCCTATCTTGTATGATACCCATTGGAACTGAATTATAGGTATGGGACAATTCCTTGTGAAGAATGAGTTTTCAACCCTGCAGTGATCTTAAAGACTTTTAATCCTAGCATTCAGGAGGCAGAGGCACACAGATCTTTTTGAGTTTGAATTCAGTGTGTTTTTCAGAGAGATTTCCAGGATATCCAAGGGTACACAGAGAAACCTTGTCTTCGACAAAACAAAACAAAACAAAACAAACAAATGGGTTTCTATTATTCAAATATCTGAGCTGAACCTGAGAAACCTGTAATTATCTGCATGACCTTAGAAACGGTGCTTCATTTCTTTATCATGCAAAGTAATACAAGCAGACACTGAGCAGGATACTGAAATATGAAAATGTGGCTTTGGTAGGACTATAAAAATCTGTTATTACTATTGATTCATTGGAGTTGATATGACAGGATTGTTTTGAAAGTCAGGTTCCTTCATTATTTTATGAGCAAAATAAGAATGTTGAGGCAAAATGAATTCTGTGAGTTTTATATAATATAATGCAAAATATAATTTAGATACTGTAATAGTGAGTTATATAGAGCCCCTTGTCAAAAACGAGGAAAAGAAAATAATAGGTAGGTAGATGAGAAATGAAGGGGGAGTTGTTACTGGAAGGAGATTCTACTCCTGAAATAAATGCTAGTATCTATTATATCTGGAGCAATAAATATGCCACATCAAAGCCAATTGTGATCATAAAATCATATCTAATCATTTCTCCAATTGTCTCATTGATGGACATCTTCAATGTACTGGATTCTCGGCTTTCAACATATCACCTAAATGGTGAAAGGTTTAATGAAAGAATCACCTATGAAAGCAATACCACTAAAATCAGAGACTAGACAAGGCTGACCACTCTCTCCCTACCTATTCAATAAAGTACTTGCAATCCTAGCCAGAGCAACTAGACAACAAAAAGAGGTCAAACTGATACAAACTGGAAAGGAACAAGTCAAAATATCACCTTTGCAGATGATATGATATTATACTTAAGTGAGTCCTAAAATTCTACCAGAGAACTCCTAGATTTGATAAACAACTTCAGCAAAGTGGCTGGGTATAAAATTAACTAAAAAAAAAAAAAAAATCAGTAGCCTTCTTCTACTCAAAGGATAAATAGGATGAGAAAGAAATTAGGGAAACAATACCTTTCAGAATAGTCACAAGTAATATAAAATACCTTGGTGTGACTCTACTAAGCAAGTGAAAGATTTGTATGACAAGAACTTCAAGTCTCTGAAGAAAGAATTCAAAGAAGACCTCAGAAAATGAAAAGATCTCCCATGCTCATGGATTGGCGGGATTAATATAGTAAAAATGTCTATTTTCCTTAAAGCAATCTCCAGATTCATTGCAATCCCTATCAAAATTCCAACTCAGTTCATCACGGAGTTAGAAAAAGCATTTTGTAAATTCAATTGGAATAACAAAAATCCTAGAATAGCGAAAACTACTCTCAACAATAAAAGAACTTCTGCGTAAATCACCACCCCTGACCTCAAGCTGTATTACAGAAGAATAGTGATAAAAACTGCATGGTATTGGTAAAGAGACAGGCAAGTAGATCAATGGAACAGAATTGAAGACCGAGAAATGAACCCACACACTTATGGTCACTTGATCTTTGACAAAGGAGTTAATACCATCCATTGGAAAAAGGACAGCCTTTTCAACAAATGATGCTGGTTCAAGTGGAGGTCACCATGTAGAAGAATGCAAATCCATCCATTCTTATCTCTTTGTACAAAGCTCAAGTCTAAGTGGATCAAGGAACTCCACATAAAACCAGATACACTGAAACTAATAGAAGAGAAAGTGGGGAAAAGCCTCAAACACATGGGCACAGGGGAAATGTTACTGAATAGAACGAAAATGGCTTCTGCTCTAAGATCAACATTAGACAAATGGAACCTCATATAATTGCAAAGCTTCTCTTAGGCAAAGGATACTTTCAATAGGACAAAATGGCAACTTGCAGATGTGGAAAATATCTTTGCTAACGGTACATCTGATAGAGGCCTAATAACCAATATATGAAAAGACTTCAGGAAGTTAGACTTCAGAGAGCCAAACAACCCTATTGAAAAATGGGGTACAGAGCTAAACAAACAATTCTCAATTAAGGAATACCAAATGGCTGAGATGCACCAAAGGATATGGAGGAAGAGGGATATTGCTGGTGGGAATGGAAGCTGGTAAAACTCTGGAAATTTGTCTGGCTGTTCCTCAGAAAGTTGGACATAGTATTATCTGAGGACCCAGCTATACTACTCCTGGGCATTATAGCAAAAGATTCTCCAACATATAACAAGGACACATGCTACACTATGTTCATAGCAGCCTTTTATATATATATATATATATATATATATAATAGCCAGAAGCTGGAAAGAACCCAAATGTCCTTTGACAGAGGGATGGATACAGAAAATGTGGTACATTTACACAATGGAGTACTACTTAGCTATTAAAAACAATGACTTCTCTTGTGAGCCTATTCCAGTGCCTGGCAAATACAGAAGTGGATGCTCAAAGTCATCTATTGGATGGAACACAGGGACCCTAATGAAGGAGCTAGAGAAAGTACCCAAGGACCTAAAGGAGTCTGCAGCCCTATAGGAGGATCAACAATATGAACTCACCAGTACCCCCCAGAACTCTGTCTCATTGCATATGTAGCAGAGGATTGCCTAGTTGGCCATCAATGGGAAGAGAGACCCTTGGTTTTGCAGAGATCATATACCCGAGTACAGGGGAATGCCAGGGCCAGGAAGCTGGAGTCTGTGGGTTGGGGAGCAGGGTGGGGGGAGGGTATAGGGGACTTTCCAGATAGCATTTGGAATGTAAATGAAGAAAATATCTAATAAAAAAGATTTTAAAAACCCAATGACTTCATGAAATTCTTGTCAAATGGATGGGACTTTAAACTATTATCCTGAGTGAGGTAACCCAATCACAAAAGAACACACATGGTATACACTCACTGATAAAGTGGATAATAGTCCCACAGTTTGGAATACCTAAGCTACAAATCACAGACAACATGAAGCTCAAGAAGATAGAAGACCAAAGTGTGGGTGCTTCAGTCCTTAGAAGGGGGAACAAAATACTCAAAGGAGCAAATATAGAAAGTCTGGAGCAGAGACTTAAGGAAATACCATCCAGAGAATTCCCCACCTGGGGAGCCATCCCATATACAGTCACCAAACCAAGACACTATTTTGGATGCCAAGAAGTACATGGTGACAGGATTCTGAGATAGCTGTCTCTTGAGAGACTATGCCAGAGCCTGACAAACACAGAGGCAGATGGTTGCAGCCAACCATTGAACTGAGCACAGGGTCCCCAGTGGAGGAGTTAAGAGAATGGCCTGAAGAAGCTGAAGGGGTTTGCAGCCCTTAGGAAGAACAATATCAACTAACCAGACTCCCCCAGAGCTCCAAGGGACGAAACTACCAACTAAAGAGTACAAATGGAGGGACCCATGGCTCCAGCTGCATATGTAGCAGAGGAAGATCTTGTCAGACATCAATGGGAGGAGAGGCCCTTGGTTCTGGGAAGGCTCCATGTCCCAGTGTAGGGGAATGAAAGAGCTGGGAGTCCGGAGTCGGTAGGAGGGTGGGGCAGCACCCTCATAGAAGCAGGGAAAGGGAGGATGGGATAATGGGTTTCTGGAGAGGATAATATTTGAAATGTAAATAAATAAAATATGCAATATAAAAAGAAAAAATAAAGTCTGTTCCTGCATGTTTCAGCTAGAGTATTCATATTTGCATATTTAAAAAGAAATTGTGTAGAATAAAATCTTTGTTGGGAACTTACTACTCCTCTAAATATATCTGGAGAATACAATAAACAAGTCATTGTATGTACTGTTTAAGAATATTATGTTATCTGAATTTGAAAAGTATGCTATTTGATACTTTATCCTTGATCAGATTCTTGTTTCCATGGGAGGAAAATCTATCAACTTGAAATGTAAAACACCAGAAGTGCTCTTGCACTCAGAGTAAGCAAATGGATTTCACAGTTATTTGATTTTATCACCCACCCCCACCAGTTACAAATCATTTTCTGTTTATTCAGGTTTAAGGCAGCACCTGTGACATTCTAGCTTTGATTTTTAACTGTGCTAAGTGAACCTGTTATTTCCATGATAAGGGAATGTGTTTAAGTGTTCAAATCAATATTTCCCATGGTGTAGAGTGTATATCAGTGATTTTTACTTGATGCAGGAGAAGGTTCTAAATGTGCAACAGGTGTCGGTAGTCAGTAGGTGGCTTGTTTTAAAAATAGCTATACTCTTTTTAATTTGAATAGCTACAAAACACACAAAAGTATGTAACACTCTAAAATTTATCTCAGGACATCCACTAAAATGAAATGATTCCAAAATTTGCCATAGAAATGCAAAAATAACCTTATTTTAAAATAAAAAAATAAGTCATTGTTTTTGATAGGAATAATTCACTATTTTTGCAGTTTGAAATTAATTAAGATGGACTTAAAAGCAAATAAACACACTATAAAAACAGTAAAAATAAGAGCCATGCCCAAAGTCTCTGATGACCCTAAAATTGCTATAGGAAAGACCAACAAATGTCTTAGGGAAAACCAACAAAAGATATGAGAATGATATGGTTATTTTAAGATGAGGAGGCATTCTCCAGGTGAGTGTAATGAGAAGCGGGGTTATAGAAAGTGTCATATAAATCAAAGGGCAGAGAAACAGCAAGGCATTACTTTAAAACATTTGAGAGGTTCAAAGAGAAAGAATAGTCTGTGGAACTCTATGCCAAACATTATAATTTGCACACCTAGACATTTATTTATGTGGGTGATACATTTCCTGTAGGACTTGATAATTTTTTTTATGATTCTCATAGAATAGATTTCATTTATGCCATCTATAATAAAGACCTGATAATGACTTCACAACAGTTATATAAATGAAAGTTATTATTTTCAATGTAAAGACTTATTCATGTAAATCTTTTAATTTTTTGTTTTGTCTGTACATTTAATACTTCACTTTCAAATACAATGATTTAACTCTATTCCATCTAATTCAAAAGGACAATTTGCAAAAGATACTGAACCAATATGAAATGTTTAAAGCTTTGTAGGAAATAATATGAAAGCCTAAGACAATACTTGCTTTCTTTATTAAAACTATGTATTTTTAATACCATAAAAGTGTTTGGAATAAAAATATAGCATTAATAGTGTATATCAATCTTGGAAATGAGATTCAATTAGTCTATGCAGCCCTCTCTGGTGGTCTACCTACTCTATGGTCCAAATTGAATTCTAGTCTGAACTGTTTGAACTATGGGAATTATTGTAAAGTCCCATGAAAAATTAGAATGATACTCAACATTGTATGACAAGTAGAGTTTATCAAAGAATATGAAATTGAATGTAGACAAAAGTTATCAAATATTTTAAAATATTTCACAAGGCATTTGACAAATTAGAGACTATTTATAGCAAACATCCCCTTATTATATGAACCAGAAATACATCAGCAACCAGCTGAATAATAAATGAAAAATTATGACATGACTCAGCAAAAAAAAAAAAAAAAGCAGCTGTTGCTTGCACACATGGATGGATGCTTTTCTTCACTTATGGACCTACACATTCTGAATCTGATTAAATGTTGCATTTTCACCTCTTGAACTAGAGATGATCAAAATATCTGGTCATATGCTTTTTGAGCAACTATATGAAGCAATAGACACACTGAATCAAAATAAGGAGAGTGGAGGTTGCTATATCTGACCAACCGCAAAGCCCACACTGGAGCATCTGTGCTAACCTCTTTGAGGAGAGCGTCAGCTGAATTCTTACCAGAGTTCCTCAGCTGTTCTGAGCAAACATCAATTCCCTGTATGTGTGGAAATTTTTTCCTTTTGTCTTATCCATGAAAAGAGTTCAAAAGTCCCTAAGCCAGCTATGATCTATGAAAAAGTTAAGGGTAGATGTTCAAATGTTCATCTTCCTCAAAAAAAAAAAAAAAAAAGACATATCCCATTTGTACTTTGCTTTAAAGACCCATGTTATACAACTATTTCCTGGGAAGATTTCTAAAGTTGATTGAAGATATAGAGCATGTCTTAGTCAGGGTTTCTATTCCTGCACAAACATCATGACCAAGAAGCAAATTGGGGAGGAAAGGGTTTATTCAGCTTATATTTCCACATTGCTGTTCATCACTGAAAGAAGTCACACTGGAACTCAAGCAGGTCAGGAAGCAGGAGCTGATGCAGAAGCCATGGAGGGATGTTCTTTACTGGCTTGCTTCCCCTGGCTTGCTCAGCCTGCTCTCTTATAGAACCAAGACTACCAGCCCAGAGATGGCACCACCCACAAGGGGCCTGAAACCCTTGATCACTAATTGAGAAAATGCCTTACAGTTGAATCTCATGGAGCTATTTCCTCAACTGAAGCTCCTTTCTCTGTGATAACTCCAGCTGTGTCAAGTTGACACAAAACTAGCCAGTACAGAGCAGATATTTTTTCTTTTTCATTTATTTTTCATCTTCCTTTGACTTACTTTTACATGCATTATATATTTTGGGAATTTCAAACAAAAGTACAATATTTACATTATCTTTACCCTTCTAGGTTTCTCTTTCCTTGTACATTCTCATCTCCCCATTCCTTCTCATAGGAAGGAAGCATTTTCTTTATTATTGGTGCATATATATATATATATATATATATATATATATATATACATATACACACACACACACACACAAGAGAAAGAGAGAGAGAGAGAGAGAGAGAGAGAGAGAGAGAGAGATGTGTGTTCATACATACACACAGAGAGTCTAAAGAATCAATCTAACTCAAATAAGAATGTAAGCATTTTCCTTAAACTGTACTGTTTGCAAGTAGTCTATAGAAATTTTGTTTTAAGTCTTCAAATAACTTGAAAACAATAGTAGACTGTATGTTGAAAATTGTATTGAAATAAAGTAGAAAATGTTTGGTATCATATTTGTAACTATCAAAAAAAAAAAGAAGAAAGAAAGAATCAATTTTACGTTGCCTGTAGGTGTTTACGTTTAGGCCAACCATTTGTCGAGTTGAATACCTATCAAGGGGCTAACCCCTGGAGAAACCGAACTCTCCCTGCCTTAATAGGAAATATTTTCAATATTTCACTTGAAATTGGGAATTATGAATGCAGTCCTATGAGCCTTTAAATATGATGGTAATATTAAATGCATAGTGATCATAGTGCTGCCAGACTTCCCGAGCACATATGATGACTGATATACTGTGAAAAGTAACATATTCGTAACCTTTCTTATCATAAATGAATATTGGAGGAAAAATAAGGGCCCATTTGGAATGTGAAGACTGTACAAGTCTCTCTATTTAAATACAGGATGTTAGTGCACAGAAAAAGTATTTACTGTGAAGGTGAAGAAATAAATTCAAGTTGGAGGGACTAAAGGTCTGAAATCCATGGTTCTCTCTTACATCTTTTAATGAAGGTTATAATGACGGATTTTCAAATTCCCATGTTTTGAAAAAAACACTACTGTAGTAATATTCTTCAAAACAATCTGTACAGTCATTGGATCTCTAATCTATATAAACCCTGCATTGACCTCTCACGTTAAAGAAGCGACCCACAGTTCTTCAGTGCTTCTAATGGACTGTGGTAATCCACAGAAGGCAGTGGCCTCAAGCCATGGCTGGTATGAAACTGTTGATTGGTACAAGGTCCAACCTGAGCAGTGTGCACCTTTGGAAGACTAGAGGTAGAAAACTGAGACATGAAAAGGGTTAAAGCATTTAGAAGAAGGAAAGGGCAAGTTAAGTGACCTCATGCAGCTCTTTTAATCCACTAAATCTTGAGTAGCAGTGGTTGTTTTCTGTGCCCCAGTGTTGGCACTAGGGAGGCTTACAATGAACATTTCTTAATGGGAAAAAAAAAAGAAATCTGATTTTACATTTTCAAGAGCAGACCAGCTAAGCTGATGCAAGCTGAAAGAAACTGTGATTTTTGATATCCAGCAATATTGCTTTAAGTGACTGGGGACATATTTGTTTACAAAGCATGAGCTATGATACAGGCTATTTCAAAGTATTATAAAGCATGATCTTCGGATGAATTGTGGATCAGGTGACCTCATGAAGTATAGAGTTGTGCCAGTTCCCATTATGAACTACAGAGACATGGAATTCAAATGCATTACTCATAGTGACTCCCCTATAAGATGAAGGTAGATCAATGATTTCTGAAACAGGAGGGATGTGAAAAACTAAGCAGAAAAAAACATTTAGAGTAGCTTCCTCTGCGAGGCCCACACCATATTGAAGGTAAAAGATGAATGCTTAAAAGTTATTGATAGGTGTCTGAATCTCATGTTAAAAAAAATACTCTATTACAGGTGAGATTACATGACAAAATGGAAGCAGCGATAATGAGTAGGTAGATATTTGGTGCAAGAGAAACAGTTGGCAGTTACCATGAGACCAGAGAAAGAGACAGTTGGATTCAAGGTTGACAAAGTACAGTCTATAGAGGTCACACTGGCAGAAGTGTATTTAAAGCAAGACTATAAAGTTTCACAACCCAGATTATGGAATAGGCAATTATATACTGAGCCACGCAACAGTGGGATGAACCTTCAAAAAGATACAGGGACCTTCTTAAAAGCTATTAACTTATTTAGTCTCTTTTAAACTATGTTATTCATAAGCTATCAATCACCGTTACACAAGGCCAGATACTCGTCTTAAGACATGTATGTCTTAAGATATGTGGTGTGCTTACATGATGGACTAAAGGTAATTATAACCATGTGGCTGTAACTATCTCTGGATTCAAAGGGAAAAGAATTGTTCTGTGTGCCAGGCATGTTTCATGTGACAGGTAATTGTTTCAATGGCCTGTTACCATTCTACACATCCTTTACGTGTCCCCAGAAAAGCACCATCAAGTAGATATTGATGCACTTTCAGCCTAGATGCGGAAGATGACACAGAGCTGGGGAAACTAAGTGATACTGACCCAAATGACCACAAGTTCCATATCCCTTCTTTCCTGTCCATTGACCTTACTGTGACCTGATAGGAAGCAATCATGGCCAGAAGCAACATAGTACATTTCTCACTAGGGACATGATTCTGTCAGCTCGGTTTGAACTGCCCAGATGACTCAATGGTTAAAAACTTGATTTTCCTGGTGTTCTTACATTCTTAACCTACTGGAAGTCTCTGTTATTGTACTAGAAATACAAGGAAGTTTTGTTCAGAAATAAATAACTCACTTTAGAAATAAGTCTCAAAGCATTTGAGCAGGAGTTGTTGGTATATAACTGAGAAATGAACAATCACCGTGTAGAAGTAGTTGTAGAGAGCAAATTTCAGTTTTTCACTATTACAGTTTAGTTTGTTGACTGATATAGCCACTCTCTCCTGACTTCAATCCTTTCAAGGAAATATATAGACTTAACTCCATCTAACATAAATTTCACTTGAGGACATTTATTCAATGTCTGGTATGTTGAAGGCATTGATGATATAGAGGAATAAGAAGAAATTCATACATTTGAGAAAAAATTTCATCCATAATCATGGCTCTTACTCAAAAATGTATTTCAATACAAAACTAGAGGCAAACTAGGTATGATTAAAAGCAATAATGTTTGAGGTTGAAAAGTGATATATTAGCAAAACTATTATTTATGTTCTCTTCAAACTTCATGCTTAAAACTGTGAACTCATCCATCTTGGAAAATGCTCATGTTCCTAAAAAGAAGGAAATTTATGACGATTAGCTTTTTCACAGATAAGAAAAAACAAACAAACAAAAAACCAACAAACAAAAAAATAAACCACCACCACCAACAACAAAAAAACATTGCATCTACTAATAATCACAAGAATGCAACATGACTTCACTTTTGCAAGCTAAAGGGCTTATTTAATTCTTCACGTTCTAAGCTACTTTTATATGATGTTTGCTACTGAGGTAATTATGTAAGTGATATCCTCTTGCTTCATACCACCCCTATGTTAGGCAGCTAGTAAACAAAAATACGATTGTAGCAAATGCTGTTGTTGATAAATCTCCTCATGAGCTTCATCAGCTTTATTTTTGCTAACATCAACATTTTGCAAGAACATTTTGTGACCTCTTCCTTTCTGCCCACTGAGCAGCAGGCTGAGCACAAGAGTTTTATTTACCTCTATTTGACTCTGTTTGTGTACTTCTCGGTACTTTTTTCTTACTGCATAGAGAAAGCGCCACATCCCTATTACCCTGCTTCCAACTTCTCCTCTCATTCTGCACCGTCTCACTGAAACTTGTTAGGACCCTTTGAAAATCAAGTTTTCTTAGAGACTATAGCTAACAGAACCCAATTTGAAATATTTGCATAATCTCAATTCCTATCCTTCAGGAATGTAACAGGTTACATCTGAGATGTCCTTAACACATCCAAGTTTTGAGCACTCAGTCTCAAGCTAGTTGCAAAGTTTAGGAGAGGTCCAGTGTTGCATGTGCCCTTGACTCCTTGCCACCTGACCTTGCCTACTCTTGGGAGTTGGGGGTGAATTGTCCTTGTCAATGACACAGACTCCAAGAGCAGGGGAGCAGCAAGCTCCTCTGAACACTACTGCAAGCTGCTTTAATACCCTCCACCCATGCTCTATTTGTCCCAAGAAAGCATCTATTCCAAACAGCAGTACCTGATTGGCTGGCAGTCCTCCTGCAGGAGATTCTTTTGGGGCTGCAGCGCCCCCAGTGTTTTCATAGAGGTAGCTGACCATCCCTGCTACAGTCCAGGGATTGTAAGATTTGGACCTAGCTGAAGAACTTAGGCTAATGAGAGTAAATCCTTGGAAGTAGTAGTCACTCTCTTCCTATCTCTCTGTGTCAGCTTTTCTTGTTTGATGTTAGCAGTTCAATGGGAAGAGTTGATGGGAAAAATAAAGGAAAAAAATTTCAATAAGTTTGAAAAGTCTTAGCGGTAGAAATTAAATGGCAACAGTTACAACTTATGAGAGAACTGAATTATTATTAACAGCACAAAAAGAACAAGAGCCTAACATAACTGTCCTCTGAGAGGCTTTGCCCAGAAGCTGACTTAAACAGATGCACATATACAGCCAAGTATTCGATAGATATTAGGAACCCATATGGAAGAGTTAGGAAAAGGATTGAAGGCCCTGAAGGGGATAGGAAACCCACAAGAAGACCTACAGTGTCAACTAATCTGGACTCCTGGGAGCTCTCAGAGAGTGAGCCACCAAATGAAGAACATACATGGGCTGGTCTGAGGCCATGACACATATATAGTGGAAGGATTTCTTGCCCTGCCTCAGTGGAAGAGGATGTGCCTAATCCTGCAGAGACTTGATGTACCAGGTGGGGATGGGGGGATAATGAAAGGGTGCCCACCCTCTCAGAGGTTAAGAGGAGGGGAGATGAGGAGAAGGACTCTTTGATGTGAGAACTGGAAGAGGTGGCAGCATTTGGGATGTAAATAAATAAATAAAGTGAAAAAAGTAAGACAAATTGCTGTTGAATTGAAATAAAACACGGCTTGGGTTTTTTTTTTTTTTTTTTTTTTTCATATGATACTTTGTAGAGATATAATTGTGCTCATTGTCAGAATACATGTGGATCAGTGAACTGTTATTTAAATAATGCGTTTAAATATTTACATATTCAGATGTGAATACTCAACAATTTGTCTACATGCTATATTTAAATTTTACTGATTTTTATTAAACTATTTAATTGTATGTAAATGTACCTATGATAGGGTATATCAACACATTTCACCTTTTTTATTCCTTAATTATCTGAAATTCATAAAAGTTAGAATAATATATTCTTCTGTCATGTTCAGTACACTTAAACAGCGTATCATTTAAACCAGTATATTAAGAATCACAAAGTGGGCTGGAGAGATGGCTCAGTGGTTAAGAGCACTATCTGCTCTTCCAAAGGTCCTGAGTTTAAATCCCAGCAACCACATGGTGGCTTACAACCATCTATAATGTGATCTGACACCCCCTTCTGGTGTGTCTGAAGACAGCTACAGTGTACTTAGATATACTAATTAAATAAATCTTTTTAAAAAGAATCACAAGGTTTTCTTATCTATACTGTACTCAATTTTTGGACACTTTCAGCTAGGCTGTATACATATTATTTAGTCAAATTGTAATAAATATTAGCAGAAGATAATGTCCTTAACTGTGAGTTATACTTTTGTTTTTAATTTTTTATAATCTGATAAATTATAAGCTGGACATACTAGCACAGAATAGCTAGATTTTGGGAATCCTGTACAACAGAACAGGAGACAGTGATGGGCAGATGGAGATACAGAGGTGGAGAAAGCATGGAGTGACATATGCCTGCCTACTAAAGTGATTAGGAAAACATCTTTGCTGCAGGGCCTCTGTCTCTGCCTTGGAATAATACACATTTTTTAGTTGTTCTGGTAAATATCATCTAAGACATCTTAGACAATGTTGGAATGTATGAAGGAAGAAATTAGTTAATATATAACATCAGATAGTTATTTACAAACAGCACAGATATTTACTAATAGTTAAATGAAAAAGAAAATGCAACCCAAGATTTCGTAATACAAATGAACAAGCAAACAGCTAATATTTCTAAACATGTTGGTAGATTTTGACTAGTGTTCATGGAAGCAGACTTCTGTTTGGCATTTATTGAGGCAATACCTGTGTAATGATACAGTTTGACACAGAATTGTCACATTGAAAAATTGTGCCACAATTGAGGAATTACCATCGATTGACAGGAGACTGGTTGACATGAAGTCATCCCACAGGAACTTTAGCCTGATACCACAGTGGAAACCCTACAGAATTCTAGAAGTCTAGCTCTTGGAGTCTGTATTCTTTGTCTCTACCCTAAAAATGACTCTCTCTCTCTCTCTCTCTCTCTCTCTCTCTCTCTCTCTCTCTCTCTCTCTCTCTCCCCTCCCTCCCTCCCTCCCTCTCTCTCTTTCTTTCTCTTTTTCTTTCTTCCTTTCTTCCTTTCCCCCTTTTTTCCTTTCTTTCTTTCTTTCTTTCTTTCTTTCTTTCTTTCTTCCTTCCTTCCTTCCTTCCTTCCTTCCTTCCTTCCTTCCTTTCTTCCTTTCTTCCTTTTATTCTGTCTGTCTCTCTGTCTCTCTCTGTCTCTGTCTCTCTCTCTCTCTCTCTCTCTCTTTTATGACACACTGCCTTTTAGTATTTTAGGGAAATTTGATTTTTTCTTTTTTTATTTTTTTCTTTTTTATTAATTATTTTATTTATATTCCAAATGCTTCTTTCCTTCTATGAATTCTTCACCCCATGCCTTATCCCCTTTTCTTCTGAGATGGTGTTTACCCACCCAATTACTTGTACCACACCCCACTAGCATTCATCTTCCCTGAGATATCAAAATCTAGAGAATAAAGTACATCCTTTCCCACTGATACCAGACAAGGCAGTCCTCTGCTACATATGTAGCAGGGGCCATGGACCAGCCCATGTATACCTTTTGGTTAGTAGCTTAGCCTCTGGGAGCTCTGAGGGATCTGGGTTACTTGATACTGTTGTTCTTTCTATGGGGTTGCCATCACCTGCAGCTCCTTCAGTCCTTTCCCTAAGTCTTCCATAGGAGTCCCAGAGCTCAGTCTAATCATTGGCTGTAAGTATGTGCATCTGTCTCAGTCAGCTGCTGGTACAGCCTCTCAGAGGACAGCCATACTAGGCTCCTGTCTTCAAACAAAATATGGCATCAGCAATAGTGTTGCCTATAGGGGTTTGATGCCTGCACATGGGAGGTGGTGTGGTCTCTGGAGGTCTTTTCCTTCAGTCTCTGCTCATTTTTGTCCCTGCATTTCCTTCAGACAGGATCATTTCTGGGTCAAGAAATTGGAAGATGGGTGGATAGCTCTATACCTCAAATGGGAGCCATGTCTATTTTCTGAATGTGGTCTCTTTAGGTTCCATCTCTCTACTGTTGAGCATTTCTGCTAAGGTCATCTCCATTGGGTCCTGGAGACCTCTCACCTCCCTGGTGTCTAGGAGTTTCTAGAAATTCCCCTGACCCCAACCCTGCATTGCTGCATATTTTTAACTCATTCTCCAGGCCCTCTGGGTTTCTTTCCTGTCCCCTACTCATACCTGATCCTGCCCCATTTTTTTTTAAATAATTTAAAATAAAATTGGTATAAAAAATTCAGTCTTTTGCTGTAATACACAAAAACAAACCTCATGATAAAATTCTTCTTTGAGAAATCATTTGGAAGAAAATGATTTAAAATTTAATTGTTTAATATGTTGGTGTATTTTGTTTTGTCATTGAAGTAAAGTTCATTATTTATCGACCCTAAACATGAATAACACTTATACCCTTTGTAATTATTTAATTCATTTAACATAGTTTTTGTTATATAGATAATTCATATTTCATTTGTCACAGAGTATGTTGTATCCAAGCCAAAACTTAATAAAAGAAGTACAAAATTCAATTTCTTAACAGGACATTAGCGTTTTCTAATGACACGTATTGGTTCTGTTTCTTAAGTAGTGGAACAACTCGTTTATTTCTTCCATTTTTGTATAATGTAGGAAGACACTCTTTAGCTAAGATGAAAACAAATAAACCGTTTACCTTAGTCAGTCTTAAGCCAGACAGTTCTCTGTGTGTGTGTATGTATGTGTGTGTGTGATACCACCCCCACCCCATACACACACACACACACACACACACACACAGACATATATGTGAGAGAGAATGTGAGAATGTGTCTGTATGCATAAAAGTTAGTGCTTTGTGTTCCAGTTTAGGTTTTGATGCAGGATTTTTCATTTAACATGTTATTCACAAATTTCACTTGAATAGACCAGCTTTCTAGCAAGCCCTAGAGATCTTCTAACAATACCTCCAAGACAGGTGTATTATTGGTGCACACCAAGTTTTCTTACATTGGCTATCTGGGATCTTGTTCAAGTCTTCTGGCTTGTGTGGCGATTATAAATTTCCTAACTGAGTCTTCTTTATAGCCTGAGACCTTGGCTCTTAAATTACCTAACTTGTCTCCTCTACTCACAGTCTTGGTAGGAGCCAGATAGGTCCCATAGATATCAATATCTGTGGAAAGAAAGTAACCCATTAACTGAAATTCCTGGAAGTGTCTTCATCAACAGGACTACTATTTCCAGCAAGATACTCAATGAGATTATCAGCTTCACAAAATTTCTACTGTGCTATTTAGTGAAAATAGAATGGACTTACTTGATGTTTGATGGGGGAGCTGCTGCCCAACACACTAGTTCACCACGTAACTTAGCAGGGTTATGCTTATTGCTAACCCAATGCTAATTTAAACACCGTGGAATAGGGAAGAGGATACTGCACCTGTGGACTGCCAGAATCTGATCTTAAAGTCCACGTTGTATTTTTCTTTCTTTTTTTAAAGGGAAACTTGAGATGCGTTTAAGAAAAACAGTTTGCAAAGCCTCAATGCACTTTGAGTGATTATGTAAGAAATAACCTGGAAATGTCATTAATTCTGACACTTAATTGCATTTCAATTTATTTCACAGTTCCTAGTCTTGGAGGATTTATAATTTAAGTCTCTTATCTATGGGAAGAATGCATAATTTGCTTCAATTGTCTGTTGTTTCAATTAGCCTCTGGTGATCATTTCATATTTAAAGGGTTCATTTGGGAAGATTTGTTTCTGCCTCCTGAATAAAAGGGGGAGCAGGGGAACTGAGATTCTCTGCAGCTGCCACATCCTCCCGAGGCCACAGCGAAAAGATACACCTTTAGTAGATAGAATTACTGGATGAAACATATTTTTTGTGTGAGACTTTATTACAGAATTGCTCAATGAGACTAAAATGAAAGTCTGTATTCCCACTACTCGGTTTCTAACCTCGCTTTTTATTTGGATAAATTACAGTGACGTTAATGAGTTTTGACACTTTAATCATGACAGTAAAGTTATTATGCTTCGCTCCTATTGGTTTTAGGATGATTCTTGAAAAAGAAAAAACAAAACAAAACAAAACAACTATTGTTTACATGGACGTTTCTACTTTCTATTGAGAGTCTAATTAATCAGAGATTTTCTTCTTCTAATAACAGCGCATTTGAACATGCCCATGCTCATAAACAGAAAAGCAATATTCTACCATAGATAATTGATGTTTCTTGAAAGATGTAAGATGTAAGATGTTTGTCTTGCAAGGTTTATTGTGTTGTTGGACAATTAGCTAAATAACCATACAGACAACTATCACTGACATTTATTGTGTAGTTAAAGAACATGGATTTTCGATGCACATTAGAATGGCGGTTTAATCACTGGGTAGTGGTCTGGTATTGAGAAATGACGTAAACCTCTTCATTTCTTTCTTTTCTTTTTTTTTTTTATTTGAAAACTGATGGATATAATATCTTCCTCTTGAGAGCTTCCAGAGTAGGAAGCTTGCGATATAATAAATCAAATCTGTACTATATGGCATGCAAAATTAGAAAACAAAACTGTTAATTTCTTACTAATTTCATTGTTTCCTTCATGGTCATCAAAATCTTCTGGGTTAATTTATTTCTCTAGGAGTGTTTTTATTTATTTATCTCTGGAGAAGCAAATTTCCTACTGTTTTGTAAAAATGATGTCCTATAGATATATATAACATTAATATCTGTAAGTTTTTGTTACTCCTATCATTAATATGGTGGGTTTTTTGTTTGTTTGTTTGTTTTGTCTTTCCATTAAGAGGAAGTTATTTCCTTATAACATTCTTGGTTCTGGGCTGGCCACATGATTTAGTGTGGCAAATACTTCACAGCTGTATACATATTAAAAGATCTGTGTGCTACTGGCTACTCCCTTGTATTATTCCAGTGCTACAATGCAAGATGAAAACAGTCTACAGGATGATGCCAGGGGGCTAACTTGTACCTTTCCAATCTCTGAAGGATTATAATCTAGCAATCACCAGATACATGCAGGTGCATCCCCAGAAGAGTCCAGAAAACACAACAAAGTCCAATCAAGCACTACTGTCTAAAGTGTAACACGATAAAGAGTGACTTCAGATACATACCTGAGTTTACACATGACTGACAGAACCACAAAATGGCCTTACAGCTGCCTTTCCAGAATAAATACAGTTTCAAATTATGAAGTAATAAATTGCTGATACAGTAATTTACGGGCAGGTATATGATGCCAAACTTGGTTATATTGCTTACCATGAAATTTGTTAGGAAGTAAGAAGACAATTGTGCTGATTATTCATAGTAATTGCAGAAGATATGAAAATACTATTATCTAAAATTTACCACTAGGAGAGTTATATGGAATATTAAATTATCCTGTAGTTAAATACATTTCTAAAATAATACAAAACTTAAAAGTTTTGCAGTGTTTATTTCCAAATATTTCATGTCTATTATTTCAAATTTTTATTTCATTAATTCCTGATGCACTGACTGAATTACACACATAAAATACCTCTAATATTTTACAATGGTTTTTGGCAAATATGGAAAGGAGAAGTAGTTTTTTAAAATTATTTTATTAGGTATTTTCTTCATTTACATTTCCAATGCTCTCCCAAAAATCCCCCATACCCCTCCACTCCCCTACCCACCCACTCCCACTTCTTGGCCCTGGCATTCCCCTGTACTGGAGCATATAAAGTTTGCAAGACCAATGGGCCTCTCTTTCCAATGATGGCCAGCTAGGCCATCTTCTGATACATATGCAGCTAGAGACACGAGTTCTGGGGGGTACTGGTTAGTTCATATTTTTGTTCTACCTATAGGGTTGCAGACCCCTTTAGCTCCTTGGGTACTTTCTGCCATACCCGGAGATCCATCCCATAATCAGCCTCCAAACACTGACAGCATTGCATACACTAGCAAGATTTTGCTGAAAAGATCCTGATATAGCTGTCTCCTGTGAGGCTATGCCGGGGCCTAGCAAACACAGAAGTGGATGCTCACAGTCAGCTATTGGATGGATCACAGGGCCCCCAATGGAGGAGAAGTAGTTTTGTAGATGGGGAAATCTCAGTTTGTTGGGTTAAGAGGTCTACCAAAGTCCATGCTGCAATAATGCAAATGTGAGAGCCAAAGCAAGAACAACCAACTCTTTGTAGAAAGAAGGCCAAAGGGTGAAATGTTAGCAGTCAGAGCCAGAGCTTTCAAAGCACGAGTAGAGTAGAACAAAACGTGTGTCTGATACTTAGGATGATTGTGTTCTGTTTAGAAAGTTCTTTACTAATAAAAAGCATTTCGATGAAAAGAAAATAATTAGATTTCTACACAGAGAAATGACCAGAAAAGCATTCATGAATTTTATGGATCTAACTAAGCGAAAAGGTAATAGTGGTTCTGAAAAGCAAGTAGGCATGAGCTGGAAAGACCCTTTTGTGTAGCTGGAAAGATGTTAGCAAGGTTTCTCCACATCTCCATTCCTGGAACATGGCCACGTCAATATTCTCAAGAGGGAAGACTAACACTGAAGAATATCCTAATGTATATATGGTTCATCTGTTACAACTCATGATAGGGAATTTTGAACTACATTTACCTTTAGCTTTGCTAATATTTTTTCCTTTTTGTTTATCATTGGTATATAACAGATATTTTATATTTGTTGGCAGTAACAGATATTTTGATGGTGCTTTTTCTGGATTTAGATATGTAGTCACATCTAATTGTGCTTTTAATTGGTGTTTCACTGATGGATCATGGTGTTGAGATTCTTTTCATGTATTTATCGTACATGGATGTCTATGCCTTAAGCACAAATATTTTCAAAAAATTTCAAATATTGTTCATTCTGTTTGCTTTTGATAGTTCACTATTAAGAGGTTTTTTGCAAAGTTCAAGAGTGTGTTATCTGTCATATGTAGATGGAAAGTATGTTTGGATGTCATATCTTTCACTTTCTTTTTACTTTCCTTTTTATTTCTTAACAGGGTTATTCAGCTAGGCACAAGAAGTTTCCTCTTATTTCCTAAAGCATTTTATAGCTCTATATTTTACATATAAGCCTAACCACTAAGAGATCTTTCCCTATAGATTTCCAGTTGTTTCCAAACTACTTACTAAAACAGTTATTCATCCTCCAGTGGGAGATTTTGCAACTTTGTCAAACATAAGTCTCATCTCAACTGTACAAATGTCTCGTAATACTAAACCACAAGCAAAAAAAAAAAAGACATAATAAATAACAATATTAGCGAATGATCATAAGTAAGAATAGACATAGTGAACTTCTAAGTACACAAAAGGAACTTCAACACCATAATCCACCAGAGAAATGCAAATTAAATACACAGTAAGACATGACTATATATCTAAATTTTCAAACAAAGTCCACTAAAGCAAACCTCAAATTAAATATCACTGCAACCCACAGCAAAACAGCAAAAACCCAGTGGCAGCATCAGATATTTATAGAAATATAACGAACGAATTGGCCATACAACTTATGGTGGCTAGAATGGAGAATGGTGCAGGTAATGTGAACAACAGCCTGACAGTTTCTGAAGTATACTTAAGTCACTCATAAAACTCAGCAACTGAAGAGTTAGCTTTTCTTAGAGGCGTATCTTCTTATTCAGTGGATTACATCCTCATGAGGACATACACAAATGAGTGTGGGGTTGCAAAACAATGTACAGGTCATAACATGACTGTAAATATGTTAAAGCCCGATCCAGATTCAAAGTGTCCAGAGGAGACCTGTTTTGTTTGTTTGTTTTTGTTTTTTGTTTCCTGTGGCCCAAGGGGCACCAAAACAGACTTGTCCTTCATAAGTTACATTCCTAAACAAAGGACTAAATGCAGATTATAGAATGCTACTCTCCATCCCTCTTAATCGGTTCATGGTTCATGGTATTATAAATAAGTGAACCATTCTTTTGTGCAACACATAGAAACTTGCTTCAATTTCTGAGGAATCAGGTTGGAGGAAAACAGAAAGGAAATCACAACAGATGACACAATATGAGATGTCATTTGACCTTATTTTAAAGTGATACGAATTCTGAAATGGAGAACATATCAGTGGGGTAAGTGATGGAATCGTGTGTAGAGATATATGGGTTACTTAAGGACTCTGCTAGGGGTCTTTTTAGTTAATGTTTCTGTATCTTAACAGGGATTATAGTGAAAAAAAATGTATGAGTATAAAATAACCCAAAAGCAAACAAAGACACAAAGACTCTCCTCCCTCTCCCTCTCCCTCTCCCTCCCCCTCCCCCTCCCCCTCCCTCCCCCTCCCCCTCCCCTGCCCTCTTCCTCTCCCCCTCCCCCTCTCTGCCCCCTCCCTCTCCCCCTCCCCCTCCCCTCCCCCTCCCCTGCCCTCTTCCTCTCCCTTCCCCCTCTCTGCCCCCTCCCTCTCCCTCTCCCCCTCTCTGCCCCCTCCCTCTCCCTCTCCCTCTCCCTCTCCCTCTCCCTCTCCCTCTCCCTCTCCCTCTCCCTCTCCCTCCCCCTCCCCCTCCCTCTCCCTCTCCCTCTCCCTTCCCCCTCTCTTTCCCCCTCCTCCTCCTCCTCCCCCTCTCCCTCTCCCTCTCCCTTCCCCTGTCCCTCTACACTCCTCTTGGTCTCTCTCTGGGTCTCTCTCTGTCTCTGTCTCTCTGTCTTTCTCTCTCTGTCTGTGTCTCTGTCTGTCTGTCTATCTCTCTCTCTCTTACACACACACACACACACACACACACACACAGAGTATGGGGGGGTAGAATTTATCACACATTTGGAAACAAATAGCCAAGTACACATTTGGAAGCCTCCTTTGGTTTGAGGAAAAATTGTGGGTATATTGAAGAATAAGCAACACAGAGGTTAATCTGTGCCCTGACAGCTCAGTAGTTCTGAACTCTTGGCAAGGTGTCTTTTTTTCCAAGAAAATGATTCTACATATTTGTTGCTGGTAACTTGGTACATGGCCTGTAAGAACAGTGTCTGTAGATAAAAGAGACAAAAGTAGCTAGGCCCATTTGCAAAAGGACTTTTAATTCTTTTTTGTAAGACAACATTGTGTGATATGTACTTTCCTTCAAGAAAATCACAGGTTTTTACTTTCCTACACATCATGATTATATTATATACAGTGACTGAAAAATCAGATTATGGTTCATGATTCTTATCCCAATGAATTCTATAACACTAATGGCTTTTAATATCTACCTGTAAATGCTTAACAGCAGGCATTACAAATTATATTTTTGTTTTATTATCTTCAATGTAGCATAATTATAGTGATAATTTATTGTGGATAAGAACATTCTATGTGTATTGTCTATTTTCATAGCTCATTTAGAAAGAGTTAGTCTATCTTCATTTCAAAAAACATGAAAGTGCTGACTTGATTATTTCTTTTTTTGCTTTTGACAAGAAATCTCGGGATTATAAAATTTAAGTGTAGATTGTGAAGATTACATATCCTTTGGGAGGATTACAATTTTATGACCCATTAATTAACTAGAACAAATCATAGATGTGTACAAAATTGAATATCAATCACTACAGTACCGTTCTTGCATTTTCCTTGGGGTTTGCTACGTGTCACTGAGGTTTTCATCAGAGCAATATATGGAACAACTTTGTTGACTGTGCATATTAGTTTGTGATGTTCAACTATAGATGGCTTTCAGTAACGACTTCTCCTCCTCCTTCTTTATCTTCTTTGTGTCTGCCTTCTTCATGAAATTAATGTATTGTTAAGTATTTGCAAATATAAATCTTGACACAGCTAAATTAAGATATTCACTCAAACAAGGACCTGACAGACCTAAATTCTACTTTAAAAACTGCTTAATGAACAACTAGAATAGTAATTTGAAAGGCATGGAGCTTTACTTGGGATTTTACATATTTATTATCAATTATATTTTTATTTTATTTTATTTTAACTGGTTATTTTATTTATTTATATTTCAAATACTATTCCCCTTCCCAGTTTTACCTCCACAACTCTCCCCTCCCCCTTACTCTATGAGTGTGCCCCCCCCAAGCACTCCCACCTCAACTCTTTAGCAGTCCCCTACACTGGGTAAACAAGACTCCACAGGACCAAAGGGCTCCCATTCCATTGATGACAGATAAGACAATCCTCTGCTAAATATCCAGCTTGAGCCATGGGACCACCACCACCACTACATGATTCCCATGCTCAGTCTGGCGTTTGGCTGCATGCATCTGCATATGTATTGGTCAGGATCTGGCAAACCCTCTCAGGGGGCAGCTATACTAGGCTCCTCTCAGCAAACTCTTCTTGGCATCAGCAATAGTGTGGGGGTTTGGTCTCTGCAGATGGGATGGATCCCTAGGTGGAGAACTCTCTGGATGGCCTTTCCTTCAGACTGTACTCTTTTTCCCTGCATTTCCATTTGACAAGAGGAATTCTATATTATTATTTTTTGAGGTGGGTGGTTGGCCCCATCTCTCAAATCGGGGGCAATGCCTATCCAGTGGATTTAGTCTCTACAGGTTCTAACTCGCCTTTTTTGAGTATATCATTTAATGACCTCCCTGTTGGGTCCTGGGAACTTCTCCTGTCTTTGGCATATGGAATGTTCTAATGTCTACCCCCTGTTCCCCCTCCCCCACCTCTACACACCTCTGTACTTCTCCTCCATCTACTCCCATATCTGAACTGTCCCTCCCCCATTTTCTTCCCCCTTTCCTCATTCAAGATCCCTCTCTCCCTATACCTCCCCAAATTATATATTTCCCCCTTCCTAGTAGGAATTTAGCATCCACACTTTGATGTGGTCTTTCTACTTCTTGGGTTTCATATGGTCTGTGAGTTGTATTATGGGTATTCAGAGCTATATTTTGTCTAATATCCACTTTTCAGTGAGTACATGCCATGTGTGTTCTTTTGTGATTGGGTTACTTCACTCAAGATGATATTTTCTAGTTCCATCCATTTGCCTAAGAATATCATGAAATCATTGTTTTTAATAGCTGAGCAGCACTCCATTGTGTAAATGTATTACATTTTCTGTATCCGTTTCTCTGTTGAAGGACATCTGGGTGCTTTCCATCTTCTGGCTATTATAAATAAGGCTGCTATGAACATAGTGGAGCATGTGTCCTTATTACATGTTGGAGCATCTTATGGGTATATGCCCAGGAGTGGTATTGCTGGATCCTCAGGTAGTACTAAGAATCTCAGGTAATTCTGAGGAACTGCCAAATTGATTTCCAGAATGGTTCTTCCAGCTTGCAATGCCACCAACAATGGAGGAGTGTTCCTCCTTCTCCACATCCTTGCCAGCATGTGCTGTCACCTGAGTTTTTGATCAGTCATTCTGACTGGTGTGGGTGAAATCTCAAGGTTGTTTTGATTTGAATCTCCCTGATGACTAAGGATGTTGAACATTTCTTTAGGTGCTCGTCTGCCATTTGAAATTTCTCTGTTGCGAATTCTGTTTAGCCTCTGCCCCATTTTAACAGGTTTATTTGTTTCTCTAGAGTCTAAATTCTTGAGTTCTTTGTAAGTGTTCTATCAGATGTAGGGTTGGTAAACATCTTTTCCCAACCTGTGGGTTGATGTTTTGTCCTACGGATAGTGTTCTTTCTTTACCTTAAAGAAGCTTTTAAATTTTATGAGATCCCATGGCGTTCTGTTCAGGGAATTCTACCACACACATATACACAACCTATGGCAGAATTAAAACTAGAAAATTTGTATTCTATTTAAGTCATATATCCTTAACCTGCACTACATCCTACTGCTCTTCTTGCAATGATGAGAGCAACAGCTTTCCAGAGAATAATAAGTCAATACGCCCAAGAGCAACATGCCAGATACTTGTGACAAATTCATATTTTTTATTCAATATATTTGGTAATCATATATAGCACAATGTTAACATTTGCAGATGGTTATAATAACATTATTTATTATATATAGAAAACAAATGCCTAAGCACACAAATTGTCTATATTAGGGTAATTTCTAATATGTTACTAAATAAAATTACATTAGAACTTAAAATGTGACTGAAGATATATTCATTAGTTAAAACAAATGAAATACTTATATAACATTCATCTTTTTAATATATTTTGAAAAGCAAAAGAATTAACATATCATCTGTAGTATATATACTTCAAAAATAATTATTAAAATGTATACATTTTACATTAAAATTATGAACATATAAGGTTTTATGAAATTCTTGGGCAAATGGATGTATCTGGAGGATATCATCCTGAGTGAGGTAACCCAATCACAAAAGAAGTCACTTGATGTGCACTCACTGATAAGTGGATACTAGCCCAGAAATTTAGAATACCCAAGATACAATTTGCAAAACACAAGAAAATTAAGAATAAGGAAGTCCAACATGTGGATACTTCATTTCTCCTTAGAATAGGGAACAAAATACCCATGGAAGGAGTTACAGAGACAAAGTTTGGAGCTAAGATTAAAGGATGGACCCTTCAGAGACTACTCCACCCAGGGATCCATCCCATAATCAGCCACCAAAAGCAGATACTCTTGCACATGCCAGCAAGATTTTGCTGAAAGGACCCTAATATAGCTGCTTCATGTGAGGCTATGCCAGTGCCTGGCAAATACAGAAGTGGATGCTCACAGTCATCTATTGGATAGAACACAGGGCCCCCAATGGAGGAGCTAGAGAAAGTACCCAAGGAGCTGAAGGGGTCTGCAGTCCTATAGTGGAACAACAATATGAACTAACCAGTACCTCCAGAGCTCGTGTTTCTAGCTGCATATGTAGCAGAAGATGCCCTAGTTGCCCATCATTGGGAAGAAAGGCCCCTTGGTCTTACAAACTTTATATGCCTCAGTACAGGGGAACACCAGGGCCAAGAAGTGGGAGTAGGTGGGTAGGGGAGCAGGGTAGGGGGAGGTTATAGGGGACTTTCGAGATAGCATTTAAAATGTAAATGAAGACAATATCTCAAATGGAGGAGCTAGAGAAAGTACACATGGAGCTAAAGGGATATGCATCCCTATAGGTGGAACAACAATATGAACTAACCAGGATATCCCGGAGCTCGTGTCTCTACTGATATGTATCAGAAGATGGCCTAGTAGGCCATAAGTGGAAAGAGAGGCCCATTGATCTTGCAAACTTTATATGCCTCAGTACAGGGGAACCCCAGGGCCAAGAAGTGGGAGTGGGTGGGTAGAGGAGTGGGGTGGGGTTGGGGAGGGTATGGGGGACTTTTGGGATAGCATTGGAAATGTAAATGAAGAAAATACCTAATAAAAATAATAATAAAAAATTAAAAAATTTCTAAATGTAATTAATTTTTTGAGGTGAGATGAAATTATTATCGTAATAACTATACATTTTCTAATGTAAATGTTAATTGTATGTGCTATAAATATGAAGAAAGCTTTAAAATATTGATGAATGCATGGAAAGTCAACAGTATACCAGGGATAATAAATTAGAGCAAAGATAATAGAAAATAATAACAAAAGAAAATAATAAATTCAGACTCTAATTCATGTAAGTGAATGGAGCAGTTGGTATTTTAAAAATGAGTTTCAATGTAATAATGAAATACTTGCAATCTATCTTATTGAAGATGTCATGAATAATTTTAGATGCAATATTTCACACTAAATCTTGACTATACTATTCAAAATGCCTCATCCTTTTGTTTTGGTATTATTCTGGATAATATAGTAGTATTTTGTTTTTGTAAATGGGCACATTTAATCAGGACAAATGTGTGAGGCAAATTGAAATCTAATGCAGTTTTAAAGAAATCAACCTTAGAAATATTCATTAACTATTATCTGGTCATCTATATGCCACCAAAGTATTCTATACAAATAACGAAATCACTGACAATTTTGAAAAAATACTGATAGTATACATGTAGATACCCATTACAAGGTTACACATAAAAAATAAGTCATAGTTAAGACATGAAACAATAACTATTGAGAAGTAGTCACAAGAAATATATATTATATATAAAATTTTCAGTCTTAACAACTATTGCTAGGTATTTTTATATAGTTATTTAATTTCATATAAATGTTTTTCCAAAAATGTTATAGCTACAATAAGATAAAATAATACAAAACTATTTGAATACTGAAAAAGAAATGTAAAAATATAACAATTCCCAAGAAAGTTCACTTCAGTCTTATTCTTGATACTTCATTAATGCTTCAGTCAACCACATGCAAATATAAAAAACTTTAAATATTAATTGGAAAAGGAAAAGTTGGGAAATTGTCCATTCAAACTTCAAAAAACGTTGAAACAATAGAAATGATATATGCAAGAATACATGATCTTGTATTGGTAGGATTTAGAAGTACAATCAAGAAAGCAAAGCATTCATTGTAGCCACTGAGTGGCTAACAGCTAGCTATAAACTAGAGCTAACAGGCAGACTGTATCCTGGTCATAGTTCACGTGAGTTTTATTACCAAAGCTGGAGAGGGATTAGACAATGATCACTTTTAGTGTTTTACTCCAGTGTTTCGTATGCTTAACCTCAGATTCAGATGGCCAGGATCTTCTAAAAACAGCCCAGAAACAGAAGCCTGGAGAGATAATGTTTTTTCTCTTACCCAGACATCACTTAGGCCAGTCAGTTAATACCCAGAATTTAGTAAAATTATAAGCTGGAAGCATCAGATTCGTCTGTTCAGTTATATTTGCAAATATGTTGACCATTTCAACATATAGTATGTGGTTTAGCATCTCTATCTTATCTTTCTAAGGAATCTTCTGCTAAACTCTGATCTGTTATTTCCACTATAGTTTTCTAAAATAAAAGGTTAGGCATTTCAATACCAAATGTAGAGTATTGGACACTTAAATTTCCTATGTTAGAAATGTGTAAATATTTGATAAGCAGGAGAGTGAGTGTGTCCTAGTTTTGTCCTTTTGCCTGTTAGTATATTTATGACGTTTGTCTTCTCATAAAAATAACTTTGTAGTAGTGTTCCTATAGAATAACATTTCCCATCACATTCTGTTGAAAACATAAGGACAATGAATGAGTGCATTGATGCTGATAGAAAGTCTATGTTCAGCTAGACAGTTTTTCTCTGTAACTCTAGCATTGTTGCACTTCTTGGCTCTGTCTTCTTCTGACTGATTGATAACTAATGTGGGGGTGGGGGTGGGGCTCTTTCTGGTCGAAAAGAACCCAAAGGTCTCAACACAGAGCAATGTCTGCAGCGAAGCTATTTCTAAGGCACAAGTTGATATGCACATGGAAATTTATAGCCTTGCCTAGACTTGGATTTGATTTGACACGTTTGTAAGTGACTTTTAGCAGTTTTCCATTTCACTTTTTACAGTCTGACAACTGAGGATTTAAAAATTCAGGGCTTATTGTAAAAGTAAATTGTTTAAAAACGATTTGAAGTTTTGGAAATAATGGTTTTGGCATGCAAAAATATTTTGGGAAAAATGAAATAGACAGGTGAAGATTCGTTTCTAGAATACAGTTCCTCAGGGAGGCGTTTGTGTTTATACACCAGGGCTTCCTAAAGCTTGAATTTCCTGCTAAGCGTGAGATTTCAAATACACCTTCAATTTTCTCCTCTTTAAGATTTTACAATAAGAAGGGATTCAGGCAAAGGGCTTGCTTATGACATTTTATCTATTATTTGTTGTGGGTTTTGATATTCAGAATGTTTGCTCTTCAAAAAGTCAGAGTTCCTTGTTACATCGTGGTATGTGTATGAGTCATTAGTGAGTGTGTGTATGTGTGTGTGTGTGTGTGTGTGTGTGTGTGTGTGTGTGTGTGTGTGTGGGATGTATTTATATGGGCATGTTATGTGTGTGAGTATAGAAACATTGTTTCTATGGCAAGTATGTGAAAATTAGATGATAATTTTAAATGTCAGTTCTCACCTTCATCTGTTATAGGCAGTCTCTCTGGTTGATTTTGCATTATATATGCTCTAAGTTACCTGGCACTAGGGTTAGTGGATGATTCTACCATCTCCTCCTCCCATCTTGCTTTTGAAGTGCTGAGATTACAGAGGTGTGCTACCATATCCAGCTTTTTATTAGCTTGATTCTGGGACTCTCAAACCAAGTCATCAGGCTGAGAAGCCAGGTCCTTTAATGCACCTAATCATCTTCCCAGCACTGGATAATCTATCTCAGTAAACTGAAGAGACTTTACAAGCTGTAAAGTTTCCTCCTCATATAGTTTGAGAAAATGGAGGAACAGTGTGGCTTGAATGACTGTTCCAACCACCAGTGATATTTGGTTGAATCTTTATCCATTTGGGTAATAGTCTGTTCCTTTAGTAAACGCACCTCCTTTATTCTATAAAGCAAAAATGTTATTACTTAGCTATGTGGGTTTGAGTTTTAAAATCCCCTGATAAAATATGCAAATGACGTCAAAGTAATTCAATAAAGCCGCATGTGAGACTTTAGATTTACTCATGCTATACATGCACTTGACTTTTCTCCTCTTTATATACAGCAGTCTATATTTGAAAGAAAAGTGAATGACAGTGCTGTTTCCTTTTGAAGAAAGCATGAAGCATAATAACTAGTATTCAAGAAAGTTAAAAAAAAAGTCTAAATTAGTAGTTGAAATCAACTGGTTCCTCGTTCATATTTTATGTATTTCAGGACTTTGCTAATTTTGTACACATCTCTTGCCCATGACAAATACCTTCAAACATACATTTAACACCCTCCTTTTTTTTCCCCCCTTTGGGGATGGATCAGAAAAATAAATCTTGATATCAGACTCACTTCAAGATTCTCTTTCTTGCTGAACCCAGCAGTTTATAGAGTTGCTGTTCAGATCTATTGAACATATGTGAAACTACTTTGATCATAAGAAATTTCAGTGCAGTGAGATCAATCAAGGATGAAAACCTACACCTGGAATCTTCTTTGAAATAAGGAGCATACTACCTTACCTTCTATTTAAGAAATTTAATTAACCAAGCTGGAGAAATGGCTCGACAGTTAAGATCTCATTCTTTCCTGGTAAAGGACCCAGGTTAAAGTCCCAGTTCTCATATTATGGCTCACAAACTTCTGTAACTACAGTTAAGGAGGATTCAACACACTTCCTTATTCTCTGCAGGCACCAGGAATACATTAGGCACACATACATACATACTGTCAAACACTCATATGCATAAAATAAAAAAGAACCTTTATTTTATTTTCTATTCACTTACTTTTTTATTAATCATTTTATTTGTTTACAAATTATATCATCCTTCCTGGTTGCCCTTCCACGCCCCCCATTCCATCTCCCATCTCCCCTGCTACCCTTGGCTTCCATGAGGGTGATCCTCTACCTATTCATACTCCTGCCTCACCCTTCTAGATTCCCCCTATGCTGGGGCTTCAAATGTCCACAGGTTCAAGGGCATCTCCTCACATTGATGTCAGATAAGAGCATCCTCTGATATATAGTATCTGGAGCCATGAATCCCTCCATAAATAAATACTCTTTGCTTGATGGTCTGGGAGCTCTTGGTTGTCTAGTTAGTTAATACTGTTCTTCCTATGGGGTTGCAATCCCTTCATCTCCTTCAGTCCTTCCCCTGAATCTCTGTTGGGGTTCCTTGGCTTAGCCTGGTGGTTGGCAGTGAGTATCTGCATCTGTATTGATCAGGTGCAGGCAGAGCCTCTCAGGGGACAGGTATACCAGGAAGCACTTCATGGTATCAGTGAGTGTCAGGATTTGATGTCTGTAGATAGGATGGATCCCTAGATAGGGTGGTCACTGGATGGCCTTTTATTCAGTCTCTGTTCCTTTTTTTTTTTTTTTTTTTTTTTTGTCCCTACCTTTCCTTTGGAAAAAAAATTGGGGGTTAAAAATTCTGAGATGGGTAGGTGGTCCTATCCCTCAACTGAGGCTCACGCCTATCAACTAGAGTTTGTCTCTACAGGTTGTATCTCCCCTTTGTTGTGTATTTCTGCTAAAATCCTCACCTTTTGGTCCTGGGAGCCTCTTGCTTCCCTGGAGTCTGAGTCTGTCTAGTGGTTACCCCAAGTTCCCCATGCCCTAATACTACATGTTTCTATTCAATTTTCTTACCCTCTGTATTTGACTCTCCTGTCTCTTCTAATGCCTGATCCTGCCCCCATCCTTTCTCCCTCCCATGTCCGACCTCTCTCCCTCTACCACCTGTGATTGTTTTGTTCTCCAATTTAGGATTAAAGGCACAACACTTTGGCCTTCTTTCTTCTTAAGATCCATATGGTTTGTGGGTTGTATCATAGGAATTCTGAGCATTGGGGCTAAAATGAACTTACCGGGGAGTACATACCATGTGGCTTCTTTTATGTCTGGGTTACCACACTCGGGATGATATTTTCTAGTTACATACATTGGCTTGTTAATTTCATGAAGTCATTGTTTTTAATAGCTGAGTAGAACTTCATTGTGTAAATGTACCACATTTTCTATATCTAGTCTTCTCTTGAGAGGCACCTGAGTTGTTTCCACCTTATGGCTATTATAAATATAGTTGCTAAAAATATAGTGGACCCTGTATCCTTGTTATCTATTATAACATATTTTGCATATATGTCCTGTAGATATTTATCTGGGTCTTCAGGTAGACTTATTTGCAATTTTCTGAGGAACCGCCAGGTTGATTTTCAAAGTGGTTTTATCAGCTTGCAGTCCCACCAGCAATGGAGGAGTATTCCTCTTTCTCCACGTCCTTGGCAGCAAATGCTGTAACATGTTATTTTTAAATTGTATATTTTATTCATTTACATTTCAAATGTTATCCCCTTTCCCAATTTCACCTCCTGCCAATCCTTGAGCATGGGGTATCTTTCACCTCCAGAAACCTCCTATCCCATACCCCTCCTCCTGGTTCTATGTGGGTGTGCCCCCTCCCATGCACCTGGTACTCCAGCCTTCCTGCCCTCCCATTCCTCTACACTGGGGAGTCACCTGGTTTTAATCTTTAGCCATTCTGATTGGTGTGATATGGACGCTGAGTGTCATTTTGATTTGCATTTTCCTGATGACTAAGGATGTTGGACATCTCTTTAAAGGTTTCTCAGCCATTTGAGATTCCTCGGTTGAGAATTCTTTGTTTAGCTCTGTACCCCATTTTTAATAGGGTTAATTGGGACTCTGGAGTCCAGATTCTTGAGCTCTTTGAATATTTTGGATATTAGCCCTTTTTTGGATATAGAGTTGGTAATAATCTTTCTCCATATCAATGGGTTGCCATTTTATCCTATCGACATTTTGTCCTTTGCCTTATAGAAGCTTTGCAATTTTATGAAGTTCCATTTGTCAATTGTTGATCTTAGAGCATGAGTCATTGGTATTGAGTTCAGGAAATTTTTCCCTGTGACAATGTGTTTGAGGTTCTCTTCAACTTTCTCTTCTATTAGATTCAGTGTATCTGGTTTTATATGGAGGTCCTTGATCCACATGGACTTGAGCTTTGTACAAGGAGATAAGAATGGATTGACTTGCATTCTTCTACATGCTAACCACCAGTAGAGTGAGTGCCTTTAGTTGAAAATGCTATCTTTTTTTCCACTGGGTGATTTTATTTCCTTTGTCAGAGACCAAGTGACCATAGGTGTTTTTAACCACAATTGCTCTGTAGTACAGCTTGAGGTCAGGGATGGTGATCTCACCAGAAGTCTTTTATTGTTGAGAATAGTTTTCTCTATCCTGGGTTTTTTGTTACTCCAAATGAATTTGCAAATTGCTATTTCTAACTCTATGAAGAATTGAGTTTGAATTTTGATGGGAATTGCATTGAATCTGGAGATTGCTTTCAGCAAGATGGCCAATTTTACTACATTAATCCTGCCAATCCATGAGCATGGGAAATCTTTCTACCTTCTGAGACCTTTTTTGATTTTTTTCTTCATAGACTTGAAGTTCTTGTCATTCAGATCTTTCACTTGCTTGGTTAGAATCACACCAAGGTACTTTATTTTATTTGTGATTTTTTTGAAGGGTGTCATTTCCTAATTATTTTTTCAGCCCATTTATCCTTTGAGTAGAGAAAGGCTACTAATTTGTTTGAGTTAATCTTATTATTTTTCTAATTTTTTATTGAATATAATCGTTATTTACATTTCAAATGTTATCCCCTTTCCCATTTGTCCCCAAACCCTCTAACCCATCCCCCACCCCTTGTTCTATGAGGCTGTTCCCCACCTACCCACTCCTGCCTGCCTCCCCTCCCCCCTTCAATTCCCCTACACTGGGACATTGAACCTTCACAGGACCAAGGGCCTCTTCTCCCAGTGATGCTGGACAAGGCCATGCACTGCTACATATATGACTGGAGCCTTGGGTCCCTCCATGTGTGCTCTTTGGTTGGTAGTTTAGTCCCTAGGAGTTCTGGGGGGTCTGCTTGTATGGGTGGAGTGGTGGAGAGCCAGAGGCCAAAGGCCAGGGTCTACTCCTTGGTGCAGGAGTGAAAAATACCTCAATATTTTTTGATTTGTTATTTATTCATTTATTTTTGAGACAAGAAAATTTTTTACTTGTCTGAAGCTTATTAGATATGTTAGACCAATTGGTCATAATGGTAAGTTTGAGCCAGAAAGTTCAACCTGGATTCACCTTATAATGGATGCTTCTCTTTTCACTATATTTGGGTATACCACAAAAGTACATACAGTATTTAAAATTGTAGACTTAGAGTTAGATTAACATACAGATTAACACACACACACACACACACACACACACACACACACACACACGTCTAAAAGAAAACTTTGTGGTGAATTATCCATGAAACATCAACCTATGACTTTTGTGTGCTGTGTTCATAGCTCTTTCCTAGACAAATAGCTAGGAGGAACAATGGTAACCATTTTTTTACAAACAGCATCATTTTCACTACCTCTGTGATACATCTCTACTAATACCACAAAATCAATACAACTTTCTCATTTTCTGGGCTAGCTTAAAGAACATATCATGATGGTTTTCCCATTTCTGCATCTTCTGTCTTCTAGTCAAAAAGAAAAAAGGAAAGAATACCAACATAGAATTGTATTCACCTCCCTGTTCAATAAAGGAAAGGATTCCAGATGGCCACATAACAATTTCAAAAACTGTATTTTCTAAAAAAGCAAGTGTGTGCTTATGTTTTCAGATATATTGGAAGCATTTCCTTTCTTCAGAAATAGCTTTCAGGTTAGAGGCCAAGAATTGCTTTCCCTTTCTACCATTGAGCCCTCAACACATGCAAAGTGGGGTCTGTAATAAATGATTTTCCAAATGACTATTTCAACTTCCTCCCCATGTAATAATAAATGATCTTTGATCATCATGATGTTGAATACCATTAAAGGCTTCTCTCAGTCCAGTGTGATGATCAAGACAAATTGGTCTTACATGTGTATAGATAGGACTCCTCCTTTTATAAAGGCAAGTTTAGCTCCAAACGTTTTTCATTTTTTAAAATTGTAACATACTTCAATATTTTCTCCCTTCAATTTCCTCTCTCAAAAGCCTCTTTTCAAATTCAGTTTCTTTTTGAATTAAGTGTTGTTTCAAATATTCATATATTTATATATTTTTAAATTAATTTAAATTTTATATTTTAAAATTTGTTATTTCATATATATTTGAAAACATATGTGAAAACATGTACATATGTAACATATATTTTGAATATATGTATATTAAAAATATTGATTCCAAACTTGTAGGGCCATTCTGAAGAAAAATACTATGAATTGTTTGGTTTCAGCAAAGGGAATCTTTAGGCCTTCCAATTTGTCTTGAAACATGAAACAAACTTACTGCTCATGCCCACACAATCTTTGAAATTTTTGTAAGGCCATCTGGAAAATTTTCTTGAATATATATATATATATATATATATATATATATATATGTATATATATATATTCATGTATGTGTGTATTCATATATCTATAAAATGATACATTCCTAAGTGTATAAATATAAAGTCCTCATTCTGTATGTCAGTTTTATGCATGTTTTCAGGGCTGATGGTTTGGAATTGGGTAATTATTTCTCCTCCTCCAAGAATTCTGAAGTTACCTGTAGTCCACTGTGTAGCATTAATAACTCATGTGCTTCTCCACTTTCCAGCCCACTTTAGTATGTCTATTGTTTTCCTTGTTCAGCTCTCTTTAGGCAGTCTTATTGATGAGTCTTTCTGAGTGCAGTTTTTGACATTCCTAGGAGTTACAATCTCATAGTAAACTCCCCATTCCTCTGGATCTTAAATTTTTTCTGCCGCTCTTCCAATAAGAACCTTATGTTCAGGATTAGGTTGTAGATAATACAGTTGAGATTTGGCTCTACAACTCTGCATTTGTATTGGTTGAAGTTTTCTGTGATATTTTTCATCTATACCACAGATGAGTTTTGTTGATGAGGATTAAGGACTATATTTATTGTAGTGTAAGTACAATTCTTTAGAATCCTGTTAAGGGGAACCTAGCATAATCATCATCAGAGAGGCTACATCCAGAAAATTATGGAAATTGATTCAGAACCCAACAGCCAAACATTGGGTAGAACTCCAGCATCTCTGCAAAAGAGGGGGAAGAAGGAATGGAGGAGCCAGGGAGAACAAGGACACCATGGGAAATTTCACAGAATCAGCTAACCTGGTCTCATAGGTGCTCACAGAGACTGAAAGAACAATCAGAGAAGCTTCATGGGCTTGACCTAGGCATGTTTCATATATATATTACACTTTTGTAACTTTGTCTTCTTCTGGGTCTCTGTACTGGCTGGTTTTGTGTTTCAACTTGACACAAGTTGGCGCTTTCACAGAGGAAGGAGCCTCCCTTTAGGAAATGACTCCATGAGATCCAGCTGTAAGTCATATTCTCAATTAGTGACCAAGTGTTGGACGGTCCATTGTGGGTGATGCCATCCCTGGGATGGTAGTCCTGGGTTCTATAAGAAAGCAAGCTGAGCAAGCCAGGGGAAGCAATCTAGTAAGTAATATCCCTCTTTGACAACTGCATCAGCTCTTGCTTCCTGACTGCTTGAGTTTTAGTCTTAACTTCCTTTGGTGATGAACAGAAATGTGGAAATATAAGTTGAATATATCCTTTCCTCTCCAACTTACTTTTTGGTCATGATGTTTGAGCAGGAATAGAAATCCTGACTATAAGACAGTCCCCTAAAAGTGAGAGGTGGGTTTATCTCTGACTCATTTGTCTTCTCTTGGGACCCTTTCCCCCTACTGGGTTGCCTTGTCCAGCATTAATATGAACGGAGGTGCCTAGTCTTATGGCAATTTGATTGGGAATGTTTGGTTTAGATCCATGAGAGGCTTGCCCTACTCTGAAGTAGAATGAAAATGGTGTGGCTTGGGGTGGTAATGAGGAAAGATTGGTAAGGGAGGATGGAGAGGAAACAATGCTTAGAACATAATATATGAGAGAATAAATTTAAAAAACACTTAGAAATAAGAACTGGGCTGGTTTAGTACAATGGCAATTGTAGGTTCTCTTTTAAAATCCACAGATCATTGGCTAGGCTCCCTGCACCAGACATTCTTTACTTCTTTCTAAGAAAGCCTTATGTCTAATTGTTGTTATCACCAAGGTATAGATCCCACTACTGAACCTTTGGGTTTGCTGGGCTTGCTGTCCATTGTGGTTCACACACCACAGTTGGGTAGGACTGTTGGTTGCTTCCTACCTTTGGCTATCAAGAAAGCTAGCCCTCAGAAAGGAAGCATTTAGACAACAAGAATTTTTAAAGTGTAAATTGCCAGCTTAGAAGATGAGAGACATCCTGTATTTTATGGTGAATATTTACTAATAAGTGAGTATATACCATGCATGTATGTCCTTTTGGTACTGGGTTACCTCACTCATGATTATATTCTCAAAATCCATTCATTTGGCTGCAAAATTATTGATGTTTTTGTTTTTAATAGCTGAATAGTATTCCTTTGTATAGATAGATGTACCACATTTTCTTTATCCAGTATTCAGGTGAGGGACATCTATGTTGTCTCCAGTTCCTGGCTATTGCAAATAAAGCTGGTATGAACATAGTTGAGCAAGTGTTTTTGGGAGACGGTGGAGCATCTTTTGGATGCAAAGGAGTGGTAATGCTCAGTCAGGTCATGAACTCAAACTATTCCCAGTTTGCTGAGGAGGCACCAAATTGATTTCCAAATTAGTTTTACAGGTTTGCTGATTCTACATTCCACAGACCGAAAAAGTTAAACAAGAAGGAAGACAGAAGCAAGAATGATTGAATCTCACTTATAAGGAGGGGATAAAATAGTCATGAGAGGGGGATGGAAGGAGGGAATTGGGTAGGAGAGGGGTGGGAAGGAGAATGTGGGGGTTCTGAATCAGGTGTGGGAAGGGACATGAGGGATGGTCAGATGGCCATGAGATTAAAGGGAAATCGGCAACTGACAGGGTTTGGGGGGAGCATCTCCAGGAATAGACCTGAGATAAGGGAGATGCTCAGGCATCAGCAGGAATGTCCTTAGCCGTGACTCACACACAGCATTGGGAATGTTGAACCTAAAGAGGCCACCTGTTATAGCCAGAAAAATACCCCCTGAGAGAGATAAAGGGAGCAACCCACTCACAAAAATTTCTGCCCCAAATTTTTCCAGTCTACAATCAATGGAGAAACAGTGGATGGAGCCGAGACTGAAGAAATGACCAACCAATAGACATCTCAAGTTCAGACCCATCCCATGGGCAAGAACCAATCCCTGACACAATTAATGATTCTCTGTTTTGCTTGCAGGCAAGGAATATAGTTTGGCTGTCCTCTGAGAGGCTTTAACCAGTTTGACTCAGACAAAAGACATTTGTGATGTCTTTTTTTGTCCATGGTATAAATGTTCAAACTTCTCTACTAATCATTAGGAAATAAAATAATGGTAATTCTAAATCATTAAGGAAAGAAAATGAAAAAATAGTAAAAATAAATTTAAAAAGAAGGTGAAAGTTAGAAACCGATGAATTACTTTTGAATTTTAATTTGGAAACAGAAATAGGCTTGTTTTACACAGCATAATTTGAATATCATTCTGGAGTCTAAGTTACTTTTTAGTCTATGTGATTAAATACCCTTATAAATGCAACTTAATAAGGAAGACTTTGTTTTTATATTTATATACAGCTTCATTTTCTAGCTCATCCTTGCAGGTGAATTCAAAGATGCGGGTACATAGGAAGTCTGGTGTTATTGAAGATGCAGTCATGGCGATGAGAATGGAGGATGTCTGTGTTTAGATCATCTGTTCCCTTTTATAAAACCCAGGACCTCAGTTGAAGAAATCACATTACACTTTTCTTTTTACATTAATATAGACCTTCACAGGCATGCCCAGAAATCAGCAATCCCTCACAGGTTTGCATAGAGTCCTGACTCCTGGGTGATTCTACATCCTTCCAAATTGACGATTAATACTAACCGTTACGATTAGGTTTTAAGGTTCTAAAGATAAGATAGATACTATGGAATTTACTTTCAAAGATGAACATTTTCATGATTCTCAATCAAGGGAGGGGGAAAGAAGGCATTGCTTTAAAAACACAGTGTTGAAATATTAATATAGGGGGTGTTTATGTGGAATACCTGTGAAAGGCAAGAAGAGGAAGAGAGGGTAAGGCAAAAAAGTTCTTATTAAGCAGCTGCATTCTGACACAGACCTTTGCTGAATTGAGGGCAGCTCACACTTGGATACACTTTCACTTCTTTTCCTATTCGTAAGAAGTACTTTCTTTTTCAGCTATATCAAAATAGTACTACTTCCAATCCAAGGCAGGCACCTGCTTTAATTTAAACGGAACACGCTTGAACAAGAAGTTATTATACTGCTCAGTACAGCATGCCCCACGGATCAGGGCAAATTCCTCCACAATGTTTTTTTTCAGTTCAAATAACTTTAGAGACCTTAGTTTTTCAGATTCATCTCCATTTGTGATTGGTCTGATTTGACTAGCAGAAGGCTAGGATTCCAGAGTGGAATGCTCTGCTTCTGAGTCATACAGAAGAAGGTAGAAATCTTGTCCAAGCAAAGTTTACAGTGGTTTTCATGAACCTTTGGTTCTGGTAGTCCTCAGCTCAGGAGAGAGCCTCGTGCTGGTAAGCAGCCTCCGATTGATGAGGTCATTTTCCTCAAAATGTCTGTAGCACAATGAATCAGCAATGAAGAGGTCAGAAACTGCAGGTTTGTACTTAGCTGCAGTTTGTTATATGTGAGAAATGACTCAATAAACAGCACAATAGAAAATATAAATCACCTACTTTCTATTTCCACATTCTATCAAAATAGACAAACAGCAAACAACCTCCCCCCAAAACAAAAACAAAATCAAAAAAACCAGCAAAAGCAAGTCTTTTCTTGGGAGTGGCTGGGGAATCCTGAGATCTCACTGTTCCTTCTTAAATGGAACTTTTAACATTTATATACTGTAGAGTATTTTCAATAATGGAAGTAAAGGTTTTGAATGGTTAAGAGGATGTTTACCTGGAACATTAGTCCTTCCATGATCTTCTGCATTTGTATCATTGTGTGAAGGTCAATACTTACTTTAACTGGTTTAGAGTTATAGTTTCTTCTTCAAATGCGCTGTTCTGGGATTTGTATTGGAAGTTAGTCCAAGTGTAAAATTTTCTATGACAACAAAGTGTCTTAGGTTTCAGCCTGAGGAGAGTAACAGTATTTCTTCAATCTTTTATGGTGGCTTAATTTGACTTAATAGAGACAAAAATCTATATCAATAATATAATCAAGAAATAAATAAAGGTTGGGAAGATGACTCAGTGGTTAATGTGCTTGCTATGCAAATGTAAGGATTCAAGTTCAAATCTTCAAACCTATATAAAGCCAGATCCAGTAATCCAAGTGATCTCCATTAGAATGGCAGAAAGAAAACTCTCTGAGGTTAAGTATAACATAGTGCCACAGTGAACAGGGACCAAAAAAATAAGACCCTGTTCAAACTAGTAGCAGGGGAATAGGAAGACAATGCTTGGCCACTAAGTTGTGCTGTGACCTTTATTTCCACAGATTTTTACACATGTGTCTCCACTCACACATACTGTACACACACACACACACACACACACACACACACATACACTCACACATGTGTGTGTATGTGTGTGTGTGTGTGTGTGTGTGTGTGTGTATAACATACATTTGCAGGGATCACCCCTGATAAACACATTCATATTATATACAGATACAAAGCTAAAATAAATAAATGATTATGCAAAATTAACATATGATTCAAAAGAACAATAATATGAAAAAAAGTTATAATCAATAAAATATCCACATTATTGGCAGTTATTTTGCTCTTTAAGAGTATTTTATCACTGAATTAGTAAAATCTGTTGCAGCCTCCTCTTCTCTATACCTGTAACAATAAGCTCATTACTCTGGTACATAAATGAAATCAATAAATAAAAGGAAACTGAATCCCATGGGGATTTTCCTTTCCACAGTATATGATTTATTATTAGTAGGTAAAACATCCCTAATATCAGTGTAAACCATTAGTGTTATCAAGGAGGTGACATTGACAATCCCACCTAAGTACAGAATGAAGAAAATAAGGGGCAACAGGTCCTGCTAGGTCATGCTGGAAGTACCTAGAAAGTGCCATAGCCTTCCACAAGGTTAATGGATTAAGAAAAGGCTGAGCATTACAACAGTACCCAGGAATACTCTCCCAAGAACAGTGGTTATTGGGAAAGAAGTGTGAAATCTTTCCATGTCATATTTGGACAGTTCAATGATGAACAAAATGTACCAAATGAAGGGAAGAGTCAGAAGGTCTAGCATATAGAGGAAGAAATACACAGTAGAAATATCAGTGGTATCCGTATTGGAAGTTGAGTGCAAGAGAACGTAACAAAGCTTAATAAAGAGATAGCATATAGAGGAAGAAATACACAGTAGAAATATCAGTGGTATCCGTATTGGAAGTTGAGTGCAAGAGAACGTAACAAAGCTTAATAAAGAGATTATGGTTATAGTATAGGTTGAACAAAATAAAACAGGCTAATTGAGCAAATAGAGTCCATGGCAGACAAAAAGAAAAAAAAATCCTGTATCTTCTCCAGTATCCCATGGTTTGGGATGTGCAGCAGCTAGCTAGAGGCTGTCAGGGACATCAATTACTCTTAGCCTATTAAATAATGGTTTGCTCTAGAGAGGGATGGCTCTACCTTGGCTTCCTTACAAGGTGTAAACGATTAGCCCTACTTACTAAGCTGTGAAGAGGTCAGTAAAGTTTGATACCTTAATTAAAGGCTGGCCTGGGCATTTTTGTTCAGAGAATTGCTATAGGAGTACATGAATCAAATCATTTTAATGCACACTTATCTAGAAGAAAACAACTGTACTTCTTAGTTTTATAAATAATCCCAAGACATTTTTAGTAGCTGAATACACATTTAGAGGGTAAAAAGTGTCTTCCAGCCTGTGTTGCTTTATCTATCAGGAATATCTTTTCTGTCATACAGAGACATGAACATAAATGCTCATTCTAAATTAAAGCTTTTGGAAACGATACAGGAAAGTTAAGAGCTGAATCCTGAAGTCAAGTTTTTACTGTCCTCTCCTTGCACTACTACCGCAGAGTCCTTGGTGACACTTGAAAGAAATCATTCCTCATTCAAAATTCATTACATCTTAATTGCAGATTTATTAACAAACCGGCGGCTTTGTATTGATTTCTGTAGGATGTTGTGGAAACTGGGAACAGCACAGAGCACCTTGTAAGCTGACAGCACTTCACACTAAGTGGCCAGATGTTGTTACATCCAAACACTTGACACAGAGCAGAGCACCACAGAGTAGCATGGAAGGAAAATGTACTGTCAGAAGATCTGAGGAAAGGCAAAGTTTGCAGAGGAGATCCAGGGTGCACTGTGACTAGCTTTGATGGAAGCAATCACTTCTGTGATACTTAGTGTCACTCACTGTATATGCCTCAAATCTGTGTTGGCTTCCTCAGAAGCAAAAAAGTGACCCTCGGGCATAGTAAAGGCCAAGATAATCAAATCCTGACAATTGACTTTCCTATATCATCATGTGTAGCTAACCCTCAAACAGAAGGAATACATATCCTTCCCCATTTCCCTATGAAAATGGAAACTTCAGTCCCTATTCTAAATAAAAAGATGTGTTATATGGATCTATTCATGGTCAATATACCAGTATTCTGATGCCAGTATTACAGGAATGAAAATCAGCATATAGTATGTTAGATATCAATGAAACACTTTCAAGTAAAGTGTACCTTTGATGTTTTCCTTCTATCCACCTCCCTAGCAGTTCTGGGTCACCCTATAGCCCTCAGCAGATTATTCCTTTATTATATCCCATGCATCTTTTTGGCTATGCCCTTATCTTTCCTCATTGTCTAAATTATCCAATTTTAGTCTCTATTCTTCATTTTGAAGCTTTACAAACAGTTATCCTCAGACAATGATTGTAGACTAGGGTATGCATGTAAGAGAGAATTGAACACCCCCACCCACTTTGGCTACATTTTAAATATATATTTTAGATCCACCTATGATTTAAAATGTTTTACAGCTAAATTATATTTGTTTGTGTATATGTATCACCTTTTCACTGTCCGGAGCCAGATAATATTTTACAGTCCTTAATTCAATGAGAAGAGAGAGCCAGAAAGTAAGGGAGAGGCAGAGAGAAAGTAAGAAAGACAAGAAATGCAATCATGTAAAGGCTTATCAATGAGCCATGGGAGTCATAGAACTGAGACTCCTGTTTTGGCACTTGTAAGGATATACAGAAAAAAAAAAAAAGAAAAAAGAAAATGGGCCATTTGAAACCAGAATGTCTCTGAAGATGTGAAAAAGAATAAAAATGTTTCCTAATATAGGCACTTAAATTCTCTAGTCTTAAAAGCATCTAATTTAGAAAAGTTATATAAATGTTTTCTCTGCCTCTTTGGGATATCAATCTTCTACAATTCAGAAACACCTTTTCCAACCAAAAATGGATAGAAAGTATCCCTTGAAAAGCCAGGATAGAAGGAAGAAGAGGAGGACAGGGGGAGAAGTTGGAGAGGACCCTGGTTTGTTATTCTCTGTGTGTTGTGGAGCACAGATTTCATAAGCAGCAACTGGCAAATCTTTACCCCAAATCAACATGTATTTGCCACTAGTACTCCTTTGTGTTGGGCCTTTCAGAAGAAACTTTCCGACTCATGCTAAGAAGGTAGCTGTCATTCCATTACCATCAGTATTAACTAGAGACTGTACGAACATTAATTACAATGCCATTCTGAGGACATGTCCTATAAACCTGCATTGGTTGCTTTTTGTGATGGAGAGTGACCTTAACTAGTAAGTTTGCAAAGCCTCATTAGATGATGCCCCTTACCATATAAGGCACTCGGAGTGTCCCTCTGAACACGATGGGCTCCAGATGTGTTCCTGTGACTTTGGATCTGCCAAACTGAGAGATCCACAAATCTCTTTGTCTCCTCATTAAGTTTCCAAGTAAATGCTATTCATTTAGAACCAAACAAACAGGCAAACTAAAACCAGAGAATCATACTATAATTTGAAATTTCTTTTTGTTCATTTGTTCAGTGGAGCTGTTTAGTTTTCCTACCATAAAAATTTTTAATAACATTACAGATTTCTTTGTTCTATATAGTCTTTTACATCATTGAATTTACATATATATATAAAATATAAATAATAGGAAAATGTTTTTAAAATATATTATAAAATACACCTTTTATAGATTTTCTCACTAAAAAAATATATTTTATAGATCAAGGGTGCTGAAATAACTTTGTCTGTTCTCTTAGAAGGCTCTTAAATTGCTGAGACAGAAAGATGACCTAATGAGAAGTACTTTTTCAGAGTTTACTGGTGTCATTATTAGGCTGAGAAACTTAGATACTCAAGTATGTGATAGTGAGTGTACAGCAGAATGCATGTTTCGAAGGAAGATGCTAGCCTGTGAGCTCAGGAAAATCTGCCCAATAGGTTTTCCAAAATTCCACTATCTCCCATATTTGCCTCTGTCTTTTTTTCTGTCTCAGTCTTCCTCCATCACCCAACCCTACCCCTTTCCTTTCCTCTCTCTCTCTCTCTCTCTCTCTCTTTCTCTCTCTCTCTCTCTCTCTCTCTCTCTCTCTCTCTCTCTCTCTCTCTCTCTTTTGTATTTGTTTTATAGGACAGGGTTTCTTTTTTTTCCATTTTTTATTAGGTATTTAGCTCATTTACATTTCCAATGCTATACCAAAAGTCCCCCATACCCACCCACCCCCAGTCCCCTACCCACCCACTCCCCCTTTTTTGGCCCTGGCGTTCCCCTGTACTGGGGCATATAAAGTTTGCGTGTCCAATGGGCCTCTCTTTCCAGTGATGGCCGACTAGGCCATCTTTTGATACATATGCAGCTAGAGTCAAGAGCTCCGGGGTACTGGTTAGTTCATAATGTTGTTCCACCTATAGGGTTGCAGATCCCTTTAGCTCCTTGGGTACTTTCTCTAGCTCCTCCATTGGGAGCCCTGTGATCCATCCATTAGCTGACTGTGAGCATCCACTTCTGTGTTTGCTAGGCCCCGGCATAGTCTCACAAGAGACAGCTACATCTGGGTCCTTTCAATAAAATCTTGCTAGTATATGCAATGGTGTCAGCGTTTGGATGCTGATTATGGGGTGGATCCCTGGATATGGCAGTCTCTACATGGTCCATCCTTTCATCTCAGCTCCAAACTTTGTCTCTGTAACTCCTTCCATGGGTGTTTTGTTCCCAATTCTAAGGAGGGGCATAGTGTCCACACTTCAGTCTTCATTCTTGAGTTTCATGTGTTTAGCAAATTGTATCTTATATCTTGGGTATCCTAGGTTTGGGGCTAATATCCACTTATCAGTGAGTACATATTGTGTGAGTTCCTTTGTGAATGTGTTACCTCACTCAGGATGATGCCCTCCAGGTCCATCCATTTGCCTAGGAATTTCATAAATTCATTCTTTTTAATAGCTGAGTAGTACTCCATTGTGTAGATGTACCACATTTTCTGTATCCATTCCTCTGTTGAGGGGCATCTGGGTTCTTTCCAGCTTCTGGCTATTATAAATAAGGCTGCTATGAACATAGTGGAGCATGTGTCCTTCTTACCTGTTGGGGCATCTTCTGGATATATGCTCAGGAGAGGTATTGCTGGATCCTCCGGTAGTACTATGTCCAATTTTCTGAGGAACCGCCAGACTGATTTCCAGAGTGGTTGTACAAGCCTGCAATCCCACCAACAATGGATGAGTGTTCCTCTTTCTCCACATCCACGCCAGCATCTGCTGTCACCTGAATTTTTGATCTTAGCCATTCTGACTGGTGTGAGGTGGAATCTCAGGGTTGTTTTGATTTGCATTTCCCTGATGATTAAGGATGTTGAACATTTTTTCAGGTGCTTCTCTGCCATTCGGTATTCCTCAGGTGAGAATTCTTTGTTCAGTTCTGAGCCCCATTTTTAATGGGGTTATTTGATTTTCTGAAGTCCACCTTCTTGAGTTCTTTATATATGTTGGATATTAGTCCCCTATCTGATTTAGGATAGGTAAAGATCCTTTCCCAATCTGTTGGTTGTCTTTTTGTCTTATTGAAGGTGTCTTTTGCCTTGCAGAAACTTTGGAGTTTCATTAGGTCCCATTTGTCAATTCTCGATCTTACAGCACAAGCCATTGCTGTTCTGTTCAGGAATTTTTCCCCTGTGCCCATATCTTCAAGGTTTTTCCCCACTTTCTCCTCTATAAGTTTCAGTGTCTCTGGTTTTATGTGAAGTTCCTTGATCCACTTAGATTTGACCTTAGTACAAGGAGATAAGTATGGATCGATTCGCATTCTTCTACATGATAACAACCAGTTGTGCCAGCACCAATTGTTGAAAATGCTTTTTTCTTCCACTGGATGGTTTTAGCTCCCTTGTCGAAGATCAAGTGACCATACGTGTGTGGGTTCATTTCTGGGTCTTCAATTCTATTCCATTGGTCTACTTGTCTGTAGGATAGGGTTTCACATGGTAATGTAACCAAGGCTGGGCTAAAAGTTTCCATAGTAACCAGGTTGGTCATGAAGTCCTTGCTGTTCGCTTGCTTTTCTCCTTCATGCAGAGGTTACATGAACCTCAACCCTATGTGTATCCATGCCTGGTTTGTCTACCTGAGTATGTCCATATTTGTATGAAAGAAAATATAGTTGGGGATTTATTCATGAAATAGATATCTAAGATGTTCTCTCAAAAAGTACATTAGCCCACTAATTAATGAGATTCACCCATCAATTAGAGGAAACAGATGCAAACACCCACAGCCAAAAATTAAGCAGAGTTTAGGGAATCCCACTGAGAAGTGGGAGGAAGAATTTGTAGAAGGTAGAGTGGTCAAGGACATGACCAGAGCCCATAGGGCCTCATAGAAACTGAACTGCCAACCAGGGAGTCTGAATGCCCTCCGCACTTATGTTAGAGTTGTGTAGCTTGATTTTATCGTGGGACCCCTAACAACTGGAGCAGCATCTGTCTCTGACTCTGTTGCCTGCTTCTGGACCCTTTCTTCCTACTGAATTGCCTTATCTAGCCTTCATAGGAGGTACCTACTCTCTCTGAAACTTGATATCCCATGACTGATGGATAGTTATCTAGGCTGGCCCTTTACTGAAGAGAAATGGAGAAGTAGATGAACTACTGAGAACAGCAGAGGTAGAGGAAGGGATTGGGAGGAAAGGAAGGAAGAAAAACAGTGCTTGAGATGTAAAAACCAGTTAATTAATCAATAAAAGTACAGTCCTTTAACAATCAAATTATATTGCCCCAGTCAAATCTCCACCTACCTCCCAGGAGTTCTACGTTTGTGTCCAACCCAACTTATTGGGTCAGTTTAAACCAGATTCCATCCTGAAAGGACAGTGTAAAATAAAAATTACTTTCTATTTCTATATAAGATAAAATTAGACTTTTGATGTTAATTCTTCTAGATAATTTTTGAAGAACATCAGCAATAAACCAACTGGAATGATTGACAGATTTCCTTCAAGAATACTAAAACTTAACAAAACCAATTTCTCTTTTTTGAATGTTCTTCACTCACTGAACTTCCCAGCTATTTTGTCCTCTGTGGGGAAATTTTCAGAGAGAGAATATCTTCATTTGGTTTCTATTGTACACAGAGAAATTCATATGATTTGATTAAATTGTTTTCTTTCAGTGAAAGTTTTCAGAAAATCCCACTGGGTTTTTTGTGATCACAACCACGTTATCTTCCATGTCCACATGTTCATACACAATTAACACAGAATATAATAATGAATTTAAATCAGAGACCTTAGTATATCTTTAAACTTTCAAATGATAATGCCAGTCTTCCTGACTTTTTAAAATATTTGACAATATACTAATGGCAGTTTGCATATTGATGTATGCCCTAAACTCATTTGGCAAGAAATACACTTTATCCAATATAAATTTATATATTAGTCTAAAGATTTTCATTTTTACATTCTTAAAGAGGAAGGAAACCTATTACCCAACAAGTGTATTTTATTGCTATCATTGACACCAATAAAATAATAGCATACATAATTACATGATTTATTGAGTTCCTACAATGTTCCAAGTACTTGACATAATTATTCTTTCCCAAATAATTCTTCAAGGAAGTATTGATTCCATTTCACTGAGGTAGTCAAACAAAAAGTATGAGAAAGATCTTGATAAAAATTACATGGTTTAATATTGACATCTGTTTAATTTTAATGGCTCTGAGCCTTTGAATGAATCATACTACGGAATTTTGTGGGATATTGAGATATGTGTGAACAAAAAAATATTCAAGAGCCGGGAGTCATTGCTTGAATATGACCATTCATTCTATCTCCAATCCTGTTTAAGGCAAAACATTCTTTTGTTGATAAAGTTTTGTTTAAAGAATTACCTCATTAAATAAGACCATCCCATGTAAATTCAAGTTCCTGATGAATACTGGTTATTTGCATAATACTTAGCATATGATTAAAAGTCAATATTGCTGAGTATACAAATGAATGAAGGAGTATATATTGTGACTCTCTCTCTCTCCCTCTCTCTCTCTCTCTCTCACACACACACACACACACACACACAAACATACAGTTATTCAATTACACCCATAAGAGATTATAGACAGAGGTTAATATCAGTTAATTATAAACTTCCTTTCATGTATTTCCTAATGTGATTTTTCAGAACCATCCATATCTCAGTCAGTAACTCTATTGATAGGAGAGACTTTTCATAAAAGACAGTTTAACCTTCTGTTTCCTTCCTTAGCAGAGTATCATGAATGGTTTTAGAAAATGGAGACTGACATGTGTTCATTTTTTCAAGCGATTAAAATTAATTACTGAGAAATCATCTTCAGAATGACTTAAGATTTCACTCAACTACAAGCACATTTGGATTATATACAATACTATTTTCCCATAACAAGATTGCCTGCAGTCCTGAATTAGAGATATTCAACTAGACATATTTTCTTTCTTTTTGATACTTCACTTACCTTCTATGTCATAATATAATATTGGTTTGATCCCACACCCTATATAAACTGTGAACTGCAATCTGACTTTTTGTTTGTTTGCTTGTTTGCAATGTCACTTGCTACAGCAAATACCCTGAAGGAAATGTTCTGTCATTTGCAACTTGACAATTTGAATACTTAACTGCCAATATCAGAACATCTTGACTGTGTTATTTTCAGGGCATTAAAGTACAAGTACTTGTTGAGTGTCTGAAGTAGAGATGAAAACACCCTCTTTGTGGACAGAGTTTGCTCAGACCCGACAGCCCCTATAATAGTTCAAACATCATCTCTGCTTTTATGGAACAGCACAAAATCATTGTTCAGACAAAAATCTCATGACTTTCCTTTGGTAAAGTAATTCTATCAGGTTAGAGCTTTACTACAGTAACTTCCTTGCGGGAGGGGGTGTGCTCACACTAACTGTGAGATATTCCAGTAAAGAGGGATATATATCCAAGCCCATCTCCATATCCAGAATCCGGTTTTGAGAGTGGATTTCATTCACACTACCCAGAAATCAATGGACAGAATACTCAGTCATTCAAAATTTTTGTGGTTGGTTGTTAAATGAAGAAAACAACAATGAAAATAGTAATAACAGTAATGTCTTCATAGCTTGTGTTGATTAAATCAGCTAATTTTCAGATAGAAGATGATTTTTAAAGTAAGCTAAGAACTATATAACACTTGATTGGTGTTTTTCTTTCTTTTGAACTTTTCATAACTATTATAATTATTATTTTAATTTTTTTATGTTTTCAAGCACAAATGAGGAACCTATCTATGGTTCAGAGTCCTACTTACATAGTTGCTGATATTTTAACTACTCCAGAAATAAACTCTAGATAAGTTGTCACCTGCTTGGTCTGGTGACTTACAATTATTACGAACAAGAACAGGCAGGTGACTGTTGCTGCTAATTTCTGAGGTTATAGCTGCACCAGGTTCCTTAGACGATTCTTCAGGTTCTCAGTTCCATTTAGCTGAATTAGGATTGATTTTATATTCGTTGGCATTTTTATTACTTTTCTTCTTATAAATTGACTAGGTTCCTGTATATCACTAAAAAAAAAAAAAAAAAAAAAACAGAAATGAATAATTTTAAATATCAGTCAACAAAGAATATTTCACGTGTGAATTATTTTTTTTTTTTTTTTTTTTTGCTATACAGTGAATTCACAAGAAATAAAACCCATGTCTTTATTTAACTCCAATGCCTCATCAAACTGCTACCTTTGTTAGTCTCCACAGGGACATTCTTCATCATTCCTTTGGCTTAAACCAATGTATGAGTAATCGGTACTCTTACATGTATCTACTTTTTAATCTGTAGTGACATGCGTGAGGACTGTTTTCTTGGAGGTTTAGCAAAGCACCCACCTCGGCTGCTTGAGTAAAGATATGGTAATATTACCTTCTCTTTTATTATTAGTAAAATGGAAGTGAGTCTCCAGAAATGCTCTGATCCACTCAAACACTGGACCACCAAACAGACAGCATACACCAGCTGATATGAGGCCCCCAACACATATACAGTAGAGGGCATCTGAGTGTGTGTTCATTCAGAGATGATGCACCTAACTCTCAAGAGACTGGAAGCCCCATGGAGTTTAGAGGTCAGGTAAGGTGGGTTGTGGGGGCATCCATGTGGAAATGGAGTGGGGTGGGGAAGTGGTATGGGATGTGGAGCGGTCGGAGGGTGGATGGGGTACAGGGAATGGAATATGCAGTGTAAAAATAAATTAAAAATAAAATAAAAATTCCATGACTTCTTTTCACTAATTATTATTCTACTCATGTATGTATGTACATATATATTTCTAAACATATGTAGAGCCAAATTTTACATAGTCTTAATCTTGTGTACTGTAAAAGTTCACTTCTGTTTCACTCTTCTGCTATAGTTTGTTTCCTTTGATTTTTACTAATGTGTTCTCTTCTATTCTAGACTTCATTAAAACTTTTGTTTCTTGCTTTAGGTTTTTATACCACATACATGAAAAAATACTTTAATTATGACCTTAATTGCATTAGTATTCCTAGGATAGCTCCTAATTACATTAAATATCTCATGGCCCCACATTTTCTTTTTAGAAGGAGAAGCTTACTCTATTGCTGACCATGGTTGATAATTAATGGAGTCATTTTGCAAGGAAGTTGTCCAAAGTCATATTGCCAAATTTTAATATTTGGAGTTCATGTATGTCTCACTTGGAGAGAATGAACTTAAAACTTTTTATTGGATAATTTCTATACCTTAATTGTTCTTTGTACTTTGCCCACAAACTATGAACATCCCTCTAAGCTATGCATCAGAAAGCATCGTCAGCTTGTGGGAATCAGAGAATCAATGAAAAAGTGACTTCTATAAATAAGATAGAAGATAGAGAGTCAACTGTGGACATGGAATACCTACCAAAGTAGACCTGGCCTCCAGGTTCTCCCAGCATCCCTGAGTCCCTACCTGCTAAAAGGCATGGCTAGAATACCCTGCCCTCTTCCCTGAACTTCCCAGCTCCCGGGTTAAGCTTCCCCTCTCCCAGAATTCCTTCCCTTTATTATCCAGACACTTCAGTCTCTCTCTTTCCTCTCTCTCCATCTCTGCATTTTCTCTCTCCCAGAATGCCCATGCTTCTTCTCTTTTCTCTCTGCCCTCTCACTCTCCCTCCCCATTGTGAAGTCCCTGGCCAGGTTCCTTAGGACCAGTGAAACTGCTTGAGAGTGACTTCCCAATAAACAGGCCTCAATAAACTTTAATTTGGCTTGAATTAGCTTATTTCAGCAGGGATAACTTATCAATATGCATGTCACGTGTTGTAATAAAACTCTTAACAATTTTCAGTCCTTTAACTCCTCTGCTCATAGTTCACAGCAAGTGACAGAATTGTTAGATTTTCCCAATTTAAATTGGTGGAAAGAAAACCTCTGATTACAATTCAACTATCCAGAAACAAAGGATGATCAGATTGTAAAATTAGGGCACTGATAGAAATAGGATGTGAATATCAGAGCTGAACAAAGAGAGGTGATGTAAAACCCTCTGTTATGACACCACATTGAAATGAATATTAGACTGTTTTTAATATTTAATAATTAGACGCAAAAATTTATTTTAGGTACTACTTTTAGTTGAATTAAACACCCCCTTCCCCTCCCAACACACACATAGACATGCACACACAAATTCTGTGCTTTGAGTTACAAACCTGAATAGGCATGCCTCAATGGACAGAATTTCACTCTCATAACAGGGAGGAGTAATGCAGTGGATAAAACAGTGAAAGTACTGACAAGGAACTTTTATAAAAGGGGAAAAAAATAACAGGATGCTTTCATTGAATGGAGTCCACAGGAATCTCATTTCTCATTAGGAAGCAGTAGTATTGCAAAACTATCCTTTTTCTCTCAAGCATCCGTCAAGGTCACCATGAATATATGCATTTGCAATGTAATGGGATATGTAGTTATTCAAAAACATTAATTAATTGGTCACGGAAACAAAGAAACTTTCAAATAAATATATGCTCAGTGTTTTAAAGTAAGAATATTATTCAAGTACGTAATTCATGCAGGCATCGTTCAACTTGGCTGAGGCTTTTGTTGTTTTTGCTTGTTTTTTAAATGCGACTCACTAATTTCATGCTTCCAGAATGTCAACAAGGCCAATAAAATAGCAATTTAAGGCCACATTAAAAGCTGAACTAAATGGCACCAGTCAACTGGAGACATTAAAATGAAATTATTGCATGTCCTCTGTTTAGAAGGCATCTTTGTAACTATAATGTAACTTGGAGAAGGAAAGACCTACCTGGCTCTAAACGTTTCCGTTTTGCTTGAAGGTATAGCTCTTCTGAGGGACCAGAAGCCTGTCCAGAGGTCAATAAGGGTATTCTTGTCACATCTCTCCACTCCTTTTGTGTACATTGTTTAATACCTTAAAAAATAAGCATTTAATACATACAATATATACAATATGTTAAGGTTGGAGAGAAGAAAACAGCTCTCCTGCTGTGTCATCATCACAAGGAAAGGTATGAACTTATACCTTATCTCCAAAATTATGTAACGCCTGTTTGCTTGTCTTAGGATATGTGTGACTGATGAAAAAATGAGCAGATTTACTGTCATTTTTGTAGTCAGGAGAAGTACCAAAAAATATATATTTCAGTTTAATACTGAATGGACATAATCGTATGATTGGCAGGTACCTTCAAAGGGAAGGAATCCAGCAGGTGTGACAGTAGTAGACATTGTGCTAAGAGAAATGATACAGAAAGTAAAACATCAGATGAACACAGGAGCACGTGTTGACAATTCTCTTTTCCCTTGGTTTATTCATTTTCCTCTTAGGATAGTTGCTATAAGATTTAGGGACAGGCTAATTATGTACAGGAAGAGTGGGTCTACGTTTGCTCCTCCAGTATTGTTACAAACAGCCTGAGAACTTCTAAGGATAGTGACTGGATACCTTCTTACCTTAGTGGTTGTGTTTTTGATAGTGAAGCAAACTTTCCTCTCCCCCATCTCCATAGCCCTGTGTGCATGTGTGTCCAGTAGGTAAGGTAGCTTGAGTTTCCCATTTAGTCCTTCTTTCTTAACACACCGATTTTGAATCCATACTTTCTTAGTACACTGATTTTGAATCCATTTGCAAACTAGCCAGCTGCCAGCTCCATGCCATATTAGACTGTAAGTTTGGATGCCTATTATTTGAGTCTAGCAAAGATGAAGAGGGAAGAGATCCTGAAGAATTTGTTAATTTGGGCATTATGTTACAGCACTGGTTTATTTGTCTTATTGTAACCATAAGACAGGTTTTATAAGTAAGGAAAGATGTTACTTAACCATTTAAAAGACAACACTAACACTTTCAGATGTATATTCAAGGCATCATGTTTTTTTCTACAGTCATAAAAATAACCATAAATAGAAAGCTTAGATAAAATTTTATATTCTGAATAGAAATAGAAAATTCTGGATGTTTTTCAGACAAATTGATTTTGCTTTTATTGCAAAAAGAAAAAAAAAAGAAACCTAAAAACCTCAATTTTCTGTTCTATGGGTTTTTTTTGTTTGTTTTTTGTTTTTTTGTTTTTGGTTTTGTTTGTTGTTGTTGTTGTTCTGTTTTGTTTTGGTTTTTTGAGACAGGGTTTCTCTGTATAGCCCTGGCTGTCCTGAAACTCACTCTGTAGACCAGGTTGGCCTTGAACTCATAAATTCGCCTGCCTCTGCCTCCTGAGTGCTGGGATTAAACGCATGTGCCACCACGCCCGGCTTCTAGGTTTTTTTTTTTTTTTTTAAATGTTTCAGAATGATTTACGTTGTTTCAGGAAATATCAAGACAGTGATAGAGTTGGTTTCGTTTGTGAGGTCACCATACACTAATTTCTGGTAACTTTTGAATTGTCTGGTTCATTGATTTTTGTCATGTTTTATTGTTACCCACACTCTGCCTTCCATTATATTTTTATTATCATTTCTGTTTTTGTTATTTTTAAACAGGCCTCACTGGATAGCTCAGGTTGTGTTTGAAGTTACAATGATCCTACTGCCTCAGCACCTTCTTCCTCCAGCATGCTAGGATTACTGATGGGATGCCTAGCTTCATTATATTTCTTAATATAGTTGTTCCCCCATGTGAATGATCAATGCCCAACAGAATAGTTTTATTATGAGTATTTATCTATAAAATTGGACACGAAAATTTAAAAATAGGTATTCTATTTTGGTATCCAGGGTTTTATTTTACCAAGAATCTTGGGAAGTGTTTCTTAAAAGTACATTGCAGCCACTGCTTTTGCTAAACACAGAACGGAACATGAGTGACAGTAATTGACATTCAAAGAGCTACAACATTTCTCGAGGTCTAGAATGTAAAGTAACACTTGAAAAATAATTACGATAACTCCATGACTTCAGACGTTTATCGTTTGTTGGAGGTCTGCACTTGTCAGCCATTGGTTATCAAGATTTATTCCTGGAAAGAATTTAGTCTGAATAACTGGCCTTAGCTTATCCCATCCCAAGACAGGAAAAGGGGACTTCATCCTATTGATAATATATGACCTGTGCATGTTTCCTTCAATCCTGCTCCTCATTAATTCTGGGAAAATATTTCCTCCTCGAAAGCACATGCATCTTTCCTGAGCAAACTGTGCTAAATGTTACGTGGGCTGTCAGAAATATCTGCTAGCCTCTTCCTCTGCTCCCACCCTGCCATCCCATTGGTAAAAACTGCCTAGTTCTCATGTTTACTAAAGAAATGCATTTGGTTTGTTCTCAGAGTCCCCCTTCTTGTTGTCTATAGTTAGGGCATTTTCCCCTCACAAACATGTCTTTATCTTATTTCTTATAATATTTAGGACAGCACAGATAAGAGGGGCAATGTGCAGCATTCATAGACAATCTTCCACTGCAAGCTTGCAATATTCAGGAAAAGAGGGTTTTAGTTCATTTAATCTAGTCAACGGCTCTTTAAACGATGTATTAGCATCACTTTACCAGTGAGAAAGGAAAAGTTCCATGATTCCACAGCTCAAGGCACATCGCAAATGGCTGATCAGTAATATGAATGGGATATTTCAGCCGCTCTCATTGTCTGCAATCCCCAGTCTGTTACCTGCACTCACTGGAATGAATGATTACTGTTTTCCCAATTTCTCAAATCACTGATGAATAAACAGAGTCAAACAGAAATGAAGATAATTGTTCAAGGTCATGCAGTCGGTAGATGACTTCACCACAGTTTGAAACGGGGCTGCTGCTCTTTGCCCTCCTTCTCTAATTTATAATCATGATGCAATTCAGATAAAATAGAGTTTTCCAGGTGCAGCTAAAATCCTTTATAGAAAATCTAATGCCATATTTGCATTTGGACACAGGACATACAGTCTGTGGAAGAATCATTAAATATCTATTTTCAACTTGTGCTAAAAACAGAAAGTTAAAATGTCAATAACATTTAGTTTTAGTAGGGTGAACAGGCTCAGGCTAAAGAGCTTGCAAACAGGAAGAGTCAAGTTTTCAAAAATTCTGTCGTTAACATTAAAAGAAGTATAAGAAATACTCTATCTAATAATATATGTACATAATTCATGGTATTTTGTATTCTTAATTTGAATATCAATATCTGTATGATTGTAATTGAGTGTCAATAGCAGTCATTGCATCATAAAAAACTGCTTGTCAATAAGTTACTACTCATTGACTGCCTGGTAAATTCAGTTCACACTGTTGTTACTGGCACAGTGAGACCAAATCTCAATACTTTAGTTAGCTATGTCTGTTTTGTAATGTACCATCTTTCACCAACCATTACTGTGCTATGGCAATTTCAAACTTTACAGTTCAGTATAGGAGGTGACAGGCTTATATTCATAGGCTCATGCTGGTGAGTCAGGTGAGTGTTTAATTCAAATACACTTTACAAAATACAAAGCCATCCACATAGATCATTTTCAAGTGCTTCTTTTAGGTCACTGTTAAGGGTTTAAACATATTTTCCTAAATACACACGTATTTATATTTTCCCATAATTCCCTGTATCCTGCTTCTTTGACGGATTATCTGTTGTCTCCTAGTAATTGGCAAGCAATTGTGAGGAGCTTGCCGATAATCTCACATGAGTCCACAGCTTGGATTGACATGGTTTCTTCTCTCTCTCTCTCTCTCTCTCTCTCTCTCTCTCTCTCTCTCTCTCTCTCCCTCCCTCCCTCCCTCCCTCCCTTGCTCCCTCCCTCCCTCCCTTGCTCCCTCCCTCCCTCCCTCCCTCCCTCCCTCCCTTCCTTCCTTCCTTCCTTTCTTTCTTCCTGTGTTTAGCAGGGTACCTCAGGTAACTTCTCAGCCTAACTTCAAGTTATTCTAACAGTGCTCCAGTGACCACACAAAATATAATGGTAGAAATATAAAATGTTTAAAAAAGATTTCAACCCTCTGGGTCAAATCTGCTGACATCATATTGATCAAAGCAAATAAAGCAGACAATTTCAGCGATGGGCAGCTGGCAGATATCTGGGTAAGCAGTGGAGTTACAGGAGTGTCAGTAACAGAGCCCATCACTCTAAGCATTGGAATGCAGTGGTAGATACCTGGCAGTCACAATTCCTATACTACCAGGGACTCATGGGTACCGGAAAGCAATGTAGATGGGCATTCTGTTACTAAATTTCAGTATATTTATAAGAAATATAAAAGTGGAAAATGACATTTGTGTATTGAAGCATGAGTTACAAACATCAGAAAATTGAAGAAATCTGGTGATGAGACTCTATCTGAGACTCTATGCTGGAGAAAATAAGAGTGAAGGTCATAAACAACAGCAACAACAAAAACCAATCAATACAAAAACAAACAAAACAACCAATAAAACCAAAGAAAAACACAAAACAAAACAAAACAAAACAAAACAAAACAAAACAAACAAAACACAAGCAACCCACAATTTTTAACCCAGCAGAATTTTCAAATAAGCATGTACAGTTCTTATGGCTTTAATACCATATTTTTTATGACATAACTGATAAGGATCACTATAAAACAACAGAGTGGCATGTGCTCAATTCTATCAGAGCTCTAAAGCACACATTTTGATATTTTCTAGAATTTAAGTCTGAAAAAGGAAAAGCTTTGCTTTTGGACAATTGTAGCTAAACATATATAAGTTAGAACTGAGATATACTTAACTTAATCATATTTGCTTCTAATTTTCATGAAAATTATAAAGTTTCAATCACCTACCTTAATCAGTGGTTTATTAAAGCCATTGTGTAGTTCCCAGTACAACATTATCAACACAGATATTAAACAAGAGGAGGCATGTGGGATTTTGAGTATTAACCACAGGACTAATTAAATTATATTGAAGTCGTTGACTTAGATTTCATTTTATTATCAGCATTTATCTTGACATTTTATTAACTAAGATTATTAGCTTGTGAATTGAGTCTATCTGCCTTGGTGTTTACTGTCATTATTACTATGAGGATTCTTACATGAGGAACTAGATGAGATTGGTAGTCAGGAAAGACATACTGTAAACCTGCAAATTAAATCTGTACTAAGTAAAGACAGCCATCTAAATACAACCACACAGTGGGGAAAGGTAAGATTTAGGCTGAATCAAATGCATAAACATGTTTTCTCTTGAATGGACAGTTCTAGATGATGTGTGATATTAATATCCAATAATAGAAAAATTCACAAACATTGTAAGACTTAGCACTGTTTTTTTAAATAATTTGCATTGAGGAGATTAAATAATAATCACTACTGCATAAAACAATTTTTAAATGGAGGGTTATCAAGAGGTCCCAGTGGTAAGGAGGGTGCCAGCTATCACACCTAACTACACAAGTTTGGTACCTCCCCTAGGACACACAAAGGGAAAGGAGAGAACTGAGTAGCCCAAGATTTTCCCCTGACCTATGCATGTGCACAGTTATACAACCCTGTAAAAGTAACTGTTATTCATCAGATGTATTTGTCGTTTTTGAGGCTCATTGTTGAACAAGCTTAACTTTTCTAGTTGTTTTTGAACTCTCGCTGGTTGGTGCAACTCAGCTATTCTGGCCTAAACTACTGTACAAAACTCTGGTAATATGTTCTAATCTCAGCTCCTCTTCATTCTCTGGCTGGTTTTGTCTTATCCTGTGTCTAGCTTGTTGTCTCTGCAACCTGTCTCGGTAATACTGTCCCCGTAAAAACTGTCTCTGAACTCTATGAACTGAACTGACACAAATTCTACAACACTGTAGTCTCTCAACAAACCTAAATGAATACAAGTCTGAGATCTTCATGCCTCTGTCTCCCGAGTGCCATCACAACTAACAGCAGCTTTACTTGAAACTTACTCTATTTCTGCCCCATAGTTTAATGTATATCCTGGGTTTATGGGCATATCTGTATTTCAGCCAGATAACACAGACCTAGAATGTCTTTGGATGAAAAATTCCTTGCCATGTTGCTGGGTTAAATTTCCTCTAAACACACACACACACACAAGCACACACACACCTTCTAGTCTTTCTGAAAATTCACCAACTTTAAATTTGACAAGGAAGACTGTTTTAAAACTTTTGAAACCCCAGCCTTTGAGAAGGGCTTGGATTAGGAAACCCCAATTCTGCTTGTCTAGTGTCATTTCCTGTGTGTACCTACTCTGGTGGTATGTGTGTTTGTTTGTATGTATGTACCTATGTGTGTGTATTTACTTTCGCTTAAGTACCTTTTTCTTCAAGAAAAGTAACAATAAAGAATAATATAGCATATAGCATGTTGTTGATCAGTTTTATATTGGTAGCACATAGTGTCATAAGCTGTGTAAATATGGGAATAGATTCTAACATCTTTGTCAAGAAGTCCAAAGTCTCTAGCTTCTACTAAGGGTCATTTTGTTGCAACACAACATGGTAGTAAGAATTAAAGGGCAGAAGGTAGAAGAGAAAGAAAAAGATTCCATGGGCTAGGATCTTGGATTCAATAAAAAGCATATAGCCAGTTAACATTGAATTCATCTCTGTCTCCTGGCTTCACAGAGTATACCCTCACACTGTCATGACTTCCTATCATTATGAACTACTTTGAACCGTGAAAGTATGCACTAAAGTTAAACACGTCCTTCTATAAGGTGCTCTGGTGATTTGTTATAGTAACGCCCCCTACAGGCTCTATCATTTGAACACTTGGTTCTTTTAAATTCTTTTTTTTTTCTTAATGGAAACAGATTTTTATATACACTATATTCTGAAAAGGTTTTCCCTCCATCAATTCCTTCCAGTTCTTCCCTTCATCTGTTCCCACCCTTTCTTTCTTTCTTCAAGTACAAACAGGCATCTAAGTAATCATAATAAAATGAATAATATAAAATATATGATAAAACATAAAACACAGTTAAATCAGAATATGACAAAATAGAAGAAAATGTGCAATAGATGAAGCCTAACAAACACATATAGATGCAGAGACCTGCAAGTTTGCACACATTGAAATCCCATAAAACCACAAAACTAGAGCCATAATATATATGCAAAGGACCATACAGGTCGAGAAAAATGCCCTGAAAGAACATTATGAGCATTAGGAGTCAAAGAATATCCAAAGATGTCATTGTGTGTGTTTCGGTTCTGCTCTCTAGAGTGTTTGGTTTCTCCAGTGAGATTCTGTTGGAGAAAACCACTGTTTCACATCTAAGTGCTTACCAACTGGAAACTGGTTTTGGTGTAGGGATGGTTGCGTGTGTTCATTTCTCCCCTTAGTTGTCAGACACTGTCTGGTGCTGCCCCATGCAGACTTTGCACACACTGTCACAGTTTTTCTGAGTTAACATGTGCAATGGTTGTGCTGGGTTTGGATGTTCTTGTTTCCATTTTTTGCCTATTGTCTCCTCTAGCTCTTACTGAACTTTTGCCTCCTCTTCCACAGAGTACCCTCAGTCCTGATGGGAGAGATTTGATGGAGATATCCCACACAGGTCTCTCACACTCTGTCCATGGTTTGGCTTTAGGTATTACTTCCCATTTATTGTAGGAAGAGGCTTCTCTCACTAGAGCTGAGCACGACATCTGAGTACACTCCTTTGGTAGAAGAGTAACATTTGGTATTCCCGCTAGCTTCTTGTCCTATGTAGTCTTACATTCTTAGGTACCCAGAAAGGGCTTGGTATGGAATCCAGCTCATGATACGGGCTGTGGGACAAGTGTAACTGAGGAGAATGGGCCGGGAATAAGAGTGAGGTCGAGAAGCATTGATAATCCCTGAAATCTCGTTTTCAGACCTGAATGAGTAAGAATACTTACTCCCTATTCTGGACCGACATGATCTGGGACAGGTAGCCCTCTGATCCCCATGACCCCCTCTTCTTAGTCAAACTACAGGTTTAAGCACCTAATAATCCTTTTCAGGAAAATAAAGCAATCCAGGAACCCCAGCCCTAGCTAATAATATACACTGTCCCTGAAAACCGATATCCATTCCCCAAAGTTTATAGAGTCCTTGTTACTCTCATTAGAGAGAGATGCTGTTTCATGAAATATCTTCTCAGAGAGCTGTTTCACTGAATATCATCTAGAAAATGTGTTTCCCTTTCCCTTGATAAAGAGTTGTAATACTGAACAACCCCCTTCCCTCTCTCATTCTCTCTCTGTGTCTCTGTGTCTCTGTGTCTCTGTGTCTCTGTGTCTCTGTGTCTCTCTCCCTCCCTCTCTCTCTCTCTCTCTCTCTCTCTCACACACACACACACACACACACACACACACACACGCACACACTGCTGATTTGAGAGCCAGCAAACCCACCCTCCTACCTAGAGAAGGTTCCCTTCCTTCATTCTGACTCAGATAACAATGGTGCCTGAATAATCTGAGGGCAAAATTACAATGAGCCTTAAATTGAATCTTATATTGATAACTCCTACAAGTTTTGTGCTTCAGTGGCCCTATCATATCTTGCAGGTAGGTCACCATTGTAGAGTGAAGGGTTTGAAGCTGGGTTGGTGTTTACCATTTTCCTTTAGTTGTGTGGAGAGTAGTTTCTAATACAATGAACTTGTCTATGATGTGAAAGCTCTAGGTACACATCAGTTCAACTTCTTTATGTTCAGTGAGTTGTGTACCTATGGACTTCATCAACAGAGGTTTGCTTTCAGCTTGTGGAGAGAAACCAATAGCCTTGGCAGCGTTTGGTTCATTTTGAGTTACCATAGTCTTCTTTAGCCAACAAGTCAAGTAGTTGTAATTCATTCTCAGCACTAAAAACTGCATCTGGTGATAAGTGATGTGCAACTGTACCTCTATCTCCCTTCTTATTGCCAATTTCATTTAGATTGCCTTCAGGTATGTACATATGTTAGAAGATTCCCAATCTAGTAGGATTCCAAAGGACCTTTCAAATGGATCTTAGTTCTAACCCTCCCTCCCTGTATTTCCTCCCTTTGCTTCCCTTTCCTCTTTTTGTTCCATACCCTACCTCTTTGTTCATCCATAACTCTTTTGTCCTTCCTGGAGATAGCCATCCCTTCCATATATTCTTTTGATGTGCAGACACTTTATTTATATAGATTGTACCTTTTTCATCAATGGTTTTTAAACACTAACAGCCACAAACAAGTGAATACTTACTGTTTTTGTCTTTCTATTTTTTAATAGTGGAGTGATATTCCATTTTTAAATCTAACATATATATATATATATATATATATATATATATATATATCCCATTCACCCATTGGTGAGCATCTATATTATTTCCATTTCATTCCCATTATAAATAAAGGATAACTGAGTAATTTTCTCTATAGTACAATGAAATGTTCTGTAGGTGTATGCCCAAGACTGGTATGGCTGGATCTTGAGATAGATGGATTCCTAGCTTTTTTTGAACCATTTGGTGATACTTTGGAGAGGTATAAACTTAATTAAGGAGATACCACACAGGGGTGCATTTTAGAGTTTATAGCCTTACTTCCATTTACTCTGTGTGCCCTTTACTTTACTTAGTGATGTGATTTCTCAGCTTCCTGCTCCTTCTGCCATACCTGCCTTTTTTGCTAGGATACACTGCCATGATGAATTTTTATCCCTCTAGAACTGTAAGCCCAAATAAACTGTTCCATAAATTATTTTTGATCATCATACTTTATCACAGCAACAGGAATCTAATATGGTTGCTTTCATAAAGTATTTTGCGGAGTTAATGAAACAGATAATGAATATAAAGCCCTTATGACCTAATAATGTAAATGTCAAACTTTGTGATCACATTATAGTTAATTTTCAAATAATCCTTGGAGGTATAATCATCTGATCATAACATAAAATATTATACAGACCAATGCTAATTTTAACTGTGTGATTTATTATGTGTCTCTGATTTAGTGCATCATACCAACCATCAGTTTTCTCATTTATTAAAATGTGATAGGGTGATATAAAGTTGAGAATCCATGTCAAAGCCAAGGACAGTACTTGTTAATAGGTAATACTCCCTAAATTAATCTTTCTTATCATTATTGCAAAAGAAAGTATAAATAATTTTAAACAAATTCTGGAAACTTTAAAAATTGTAGTTAAGCTGAATTTTTTCAGTCTCTCAAAAGATGTTCTATTTTAACTATAAAATACACTTTCGTTAAAATACAATATCTTATTTAAAAGTATAAGCCTGGATATTTGCAGTTATCCTAGGAGACTTGCAGACATATGCTCTCAAGATGCACATGATCCTAGCTTCTGCTCGTTTTCTCAGGAAATCAGTAGGAAGGAGCGGAGACTTTTGGGAATACTTAAGAAAATGTATCCACAAAGCGCATCAGTCCATTTCATGAGGTCCCAAAGTTTAGTTGGCTGTGAGAAATGAAAACACTAAGGGTTTTCAAATATTTAACTTAAGAATTTCTCAGGCTGTGACAGTGAAACAGGGACTCCTGGATGTCTTCTAACTGTACAGGTGATGTTTCCACAGGCAATTGGGAACCACAGAATGAGAAACACAGAAGACAATCTACACATTGAATATCAGTAATAAACTACTAGGAATTGAGTCTAAATCTCCAGGAGTCAAAATAGGTAAAGAAAAGTGTGAAGAGACTTGTCATATTGTAATTATGTGCTTGAATGCAGCCTTGAATATTTACACTAACTATGGTTTGGAACTCATCTGATCCTAGATTTGGTAGGTGCAAGGTAAAAGAAGGTGGCTGGAATGCTGGTATATCCAATGGAGGAGAGTAAAATCAATCAAAAATTTACTGGATATACTGGAAATCAAACAACCTACCTAAAAAGAAAAAAGTAGAGCTGGTAGCTATCTCCTGTAACTCAAGAGATGGGAGCCTGCATCAGGAAGATTACACATTTGAAGCAAATCTACACATACAAAGAGAAAGACCTGTCTTAAAAGAAAAAAAAAGAAGAAGAAAAAAGACAAAAAAGAAAAGGAGTAAGTAATTAACCCACTGCTGTACTCAACACAACATTATTAAGACTACCCAAGGAATACTGAAAATAAAATCCAGAAAAAAAAATCTTACATATAAAGCAGTCAGTAGTAATAGCATCACATGAGAGGCTCACTTTATGCCTGATCAAATCCATGTTTTCTGACAAACCTCAAATATTTCCAAATGCATGGGCTCATGAAGGGAAGTCTCTAGGAAAATGGCTGACTAGCCTGGGGAACTGGCACAGGTCAGTCTCCATGTAGAAGGTTTCCTGGATTAACAATAGGAAATAAGTATTTCCATCTAAATAGAGTCTTCTAATGACAATAATAAATTAAATTAATGATAATTTTTCTCTACGTTTGGAAATATAAATACTTTCATGATAAATTTCTTCTGATAAAAAGTTAGTTTATCACGAATGGACCTAGCATTGAGATCACCACCGTAACTTAGGACAAAGGAGGCTTCCAGGATTATTGTACTTTGAGGCCAGGTAGAAGTACAAACTGAGCACTATGGCAAGGATTACAGAATTAGATAACTCAAAACAGGGAAAAAACAAACAAACAAACAGACAAATGACTGAGGGTAAAGGTTACTGGATATACTTTCCATATGAAGCAATAGCAATTTTTGTTGCTATTATTTTGTTTGTTTGTTTTAGTTTTTGCCTGTGTGAAGCATGACTGTCCTGTAATTAGGTAAAGCTGTATGACATTGACCTCATAGAGATGTTTGATTCTGCTTCCTCAGTGTTTGGATTAAAGGAATTTGCCACTGTGCCAGGTTAAGGCTAACTTAATGAAACAGAACATAAAGGGCCTAAACCACACTAATAAATTTGCACTGGGAGAGAGAGAGAGAGAGAGAGAGAGAGAGAGAGAGAGAGAGAGAGAGAGAGAGAGCACAGTATGAGCTATAGTAAAAATAGACAGGGCCTATGTAAACCTCAAGTCAATACGTCAAGTGAGAATGAATTTGGATTCCTGAAGTAGGGATGTGGACTCTGTCTCCAGAGCAAGCTAGCTTGCTAGACCAGAAACTAGCAAGCTTCTGTTTAACTAGTTGACCTTGCCTCAATGCACATGATGGAGAGTGATGAAAGGAGAAACATAAAGTCAAACTCGTCTCTCCCCGTGGTAATGCATACATGCAAAGACACCTGCACATATATGTGACTCTCACATGCACAATATGTCCCCACACATAATCCACACATATACACAGAGAGACTAAAAAAGGGAACACATTAAGTGTATACTCAGTCAGTACTGTCACTATACAGTGTTCAGTGGCTAAATCTAATTCCCAAGCCCTTCAAGAAAACTGTCTTGGGTCTCATTCTGTTAAATTATTCACCAGACATCAAGAAAATGGTTGTACTGGCTGGTTTTATGTGTCAACTTGACACAGGCTAAAATTATCACTGAGAAAGGAACTTCAGTTGGGGAAATGCCTCCAGGAGATCCAGCTGTGGGTCATTTTCTCAATTAGTGATCAAGGGGGGAGGTCCTCTTGTGGGTGGGGCCATCCCTGGGCTGGTAGTCTTGGTTCTATAAGAGAGCAGGCTGAGCAAGCCAGGAGAAGCAAGCCAGTAAGGAACATCCCTCCATGGCCTATGCATCAGTTTCTGCTTTTTGACTGCTTGAGTTCCAGTCCTGACTTCCTTGGTGATGAACAGCAATATGGAAGTGTAAGCTGAATAAACCCTTTCCTCCCCAACTTGCTTCTTGGTTGTGATGTTTGTGAGGAATAGAAACCCCGACTAAGACAATGGTCAAAACATAATTTTGATTTAGTTATCCTCCAATTCATTTAGAAAATCCACAAGAGACAATGATATTCTAAAATGTGTGTGCAACTTTGATACTTACAACTACAAATAGACAACTTGAAAAATCAAAATGTAATTTGTTTAATGTCACATCAATTTTGAGGTATTATTCAGTAAGGATTGTGCATTAACTATATTCCTTGGTGTTAGTCCCTTAAATAAGTCCTAATAAAGTCATTGTAACATAATCATTGCCATTAATTTGTTTAAAAAAATCCAAAACCATTAAGTGATTAATTTATTGTGAGCTGAATCCAAGCTGTCATGTGATTTTTAATAGTGGTGTTTAGAACATGTAGTTCCTGGGTGATCAGAACCCATGTGAAAGCCAGGCATTATTGTCCTCCTCAGCAAATTTTATATAATAGCGATATCATTTTTGCAGCAGAGATTTCTTTTCTCTGGAGAAAGTTTAAAATAACTTGTGCTTTGCAATTAAATGGGAATTTTTATTATTAAAATAACTCAGAATCAGCCAAAAGTGAACTTTTTGTCTTAAGCTCTATTAAAATATGCAATAATGCTAATTTTAAAATAAGATTTAACCCATTCCAAGATTGTATCATCTAATTTCAATAGCTACTCTGTCTCCTTTAACAATATAATATAAAGTAATACGTGTTGATTTATTAAACAAATGAAAAATGAAAAGTCGGCTATGTAAAGATTCTGCTGCAATACAGCTTATTAAGAAACCATTTGGGGTAGCCTGTTAAAATATTTAAGTCTTTAATTACAAATCATTTCTCTTCATGTTATGGGTAGCATAAAGTATTAGCTAAGTGGTGTTCTGCAAAGCCAAAAACAGAGGGAATCACAGATAACTAAGAAGCAATAAGAAAAGCAAGAGAGAATTTCCTTTCTTTGCAACTGTCGAAGATTTAGGAAAACACAGTTCTAAGCAGTTCATGGGTGAGAAAGAAGTAAACTGAATGATGGGAAATCAAGAATTCAAGAAGTGATAATGGTTCAGGAGGATCAGCCAGGGTTGTTATTATCATGTGATATATGTCAGTTTCTGACTTTCTTACTAATTTTACATCTTTATCTTCCAAATCTTAACTTATTTCATTTTCGATCCCATTTGGAGACTTTCTCCTTACTTTAATACATCTTATATTGTTAAAGAATTATAATGTTTTATATTCATGTGTATGTGTGATTTTGTACATAAGTAAATGTCACATATGTTGGGGTCTTGTGGATCCAGAACAGGGTGCATATTCCCTGGAGTTAAAGTTACTGATGGTTGTGAACTTTCAACATGCTCAAATCAAATAAATCTGGCGGTTCCTCAAAAATTTGGATATAATCCTACCTGAAGACCCAGTTATACCACTCCTAGGCATATATACCCAAAAGATGCTCCACCATATCACAAGGACACATGCCTCACTATGTTCATAATAGCCTTCTTCATAATAGCCAGAAGCTGAAAACAACCCAGATTTCCCTCAACTAAAGAGTAGATACAAAAATTATTACTAATGAACAAAATAAAATACTATTCAGTCTTACACGCATTCGCAACCGGCCAGGAAAGACACAACAAACCGGAATCTTCTGCGGCAAAGCTTTATTGCTTACATCTTCAGGAGCCAGAGAGCAAGAGAGCAAGAGCTTTATTGCTTACATCTTCAGGAGCCACAGAGCAAGAGAGCAAGAGAGCAAGAGAGAGAATGGCGAAACCCCGTCCCTTTTAAGGAGAATTATCCTCCGCCTAGGACGTGTCACTCCCTGATTGGCTGCAGCCCATCGGCCAAGTTGTCGTCACAGGGAAGGCAGAGCACATGGAGTGGAGAACTACCCTTGGCACATGCGCAGATTATTTGTTTACCACTTAGAACACAGGATGTCAGCGCCATCTTGTAACGGCAAATGTGAGGGTGGCTCCCTACATATCCCCCTTTTCTTTTAATAAGAGCAATAGGCCACCCATATTAATGAGAGTGGAGATAGAGGTCAAATCCCCAGTGTGCAGGTAAAGGAGCCGTACACATAACCTCCTCCCAGGCTCATCACCCAGAGGGGTCCTGGTCTGGTCCCGTGTCGTTTTTCCTGGGGAGAAGGACACTTGGACACTCAACCTTCTTGAAAGATGACATGTCTCCCTAGAATAGGCTCATATGTGCCGCAGAGCCCTTCTACTGCAGTGCTTAGCCGTGCAACTCTCTCGGGCTGCTGAAGCACACTCACTCTATCCCGTGCAATGAGACTAGCCTCGTGGGGTGCAAGAGCTGAATGGCCAGCGACCTATTGCTTAAGCATAGATAACCATATATCAGGGGAAGCACCATGTTCTAGAGCTGCAAGTGTCTGGGCAATAACCACCTTGTCTCTCCTAGTTTGGGCCTTAAGCTTACAGACCAACCAGAGAAGCAACACTAATCCACAGCAAAGTATATCTCCAAATAATCCCACCCATACCCATTCTTTAAAGAAGGAAAATGCTGAGGAGATCCAATTGAGTAATTAATCCTTTGGTCAGGGACAGGTCCAAGCACGTGGAGTTGACCTGAATAATGGCAATTCTCAATTCCCGAAGGGTCTGTTCAAATTCAGCCGTCCAATTCTGTAACATATACTGAGAAAGACTTTTTGACAAATTAGCTGCCCTAGTAAATTTCTCATACTGAATGGATGTAACGCACAATCCCGGAAACTTTTGTTCACATCCCAGCTGAGCTATTTGCCATAATACATCTAGTTGTTCCTGGACAAGATCTATGCGTTGATTAACCAGCATGAGACCTCCCTGTATCTTGACATTAGCTGAGGCCTGTTTATCTATGACTGTGGTCACCGAGGCTGACAATGTGTTAATGGTGTCAGTCGTCTGGACCTGTCCAGACAGAGCCAAGACTGTCTGAATCAAGGCCAAACCCAGTTCCTTGTTAGTGGTAAAAAAGCAGGGGAATACTTGAGCATTATACATCACCGGCATTGGGAGTGGAAATGTCGACATTATCCCCCAACGCTGCTCTCTCTTTGTTATTGTCGCCCTGGACATCACCAAGATGAGGGACATCAGTATTCCCTTGGTCAGTCTGGATTTTTCGGGTGAGTCTTTCTGGTATCCAAAATGGGTTGTCTTCATTCTGTGGAAAAACACAAACAGCTCCCCTGGATCTGATTAAGATAGGATCCGGGCCATACCATTTATTATCAAGGACATTTTTCCATTTAACCATCTCATTGGGCCTATCTGGCTCTGAACAATGACGTTCAGCCACAGTATGGCCATGAGCATCAAGATTTAAAAAATTGAGTGTAAAGAGTGCCATAGACACAGACACTCTTGGTACTCGGGATAGAGCCTCCTCGACTCCCCTCTACTGTTTTAATAGATAGGATTTGAGGGTGCGATGCGCACGCTCAACAATACCCTGTCCTTGAGGGTTGTATGGAAGTCCAGTCAGGTGGGTCACGTCCATCTGATGGCAGAACTGCTGGAATTTTTGAGATGTATAAGCTGGTCCATTATCAGTCTTAAGGAGTTTGGGTTTCCCCCAAGCACTCCATGCCTCAAGGCAATGTTGAATCACATGTGAGGCTTTTTCTCCGGTTAAAGGAGAAGCAAACATGATGCCAGAGCAGGTGTCAATAGAGACATGTAAATATTGATTTCTCCCAAAGGAGGAAATATGCGTGACATCCATTTGTCAGACCTGTAATGGCCTGATGCCACGAGGGTTTACCTCTACATGAGGAGTAGATAAAATTTGACAACAATCTAAAGGCGTTAAGTAATCAGAATCATTTTCAGTAGAACCAATCCCTCTGGCAGCTCGAGGAATACCAGAGGAAGGAAAACAGCCATGTAGGCTTGGCAAAATTATTAGTTGAGCTATTCTGTCTCCTTGTGATATAGAAAAGACAACTTGAGGACAAGAACAGAGAACCTGAAGTTCCCCTTTATAACCCTGATCTAAAACTCCAGGGTGGACAATAAGACCTTGTAGGCTGCAAGAGCCTGCCTCTGTCATTCTGGCCACAAAATCTGAGGACTCCTGAGGTCCCTGGACGATCTTTGTTAGTTGTCCAGTGGCTTCACCTGCTCGGGAGAGCGCCTTCCAGGCCCTAATAGCCTTTTCATCTGATTCAGAACTACTAAGAACTGGCTCCTTGAGCTCATCTAGTGATGAGTATAGGCTCCTTCTCCTAGAAACCTCCGCTAATTGATCTTTGTTCTTTTCTTTTTTCTTTTCCTTCCTTCTAATCTCTCCCCAGGTATTCTTACCTGACCTAAACTTTTCCTTGGGTTCAAGACCCGTGGAAAGGCCTGTATACTTATTTTGTGTACCATATTTCCTCTTTGCTCCTACTCTCTCTCCCGCTTTACTTCTGATAGATTGCCCTGAATTTCATCCAGAATTTTCAGCCCTGCCTTAACCGCTTGATAACATGTGAAAAGGAACAAAAAGGCTCCTAACACTAGAGAAAGTTCAAGGCCAAACATACCTTGTAAAGCTATTTCCCACTTTACTTCTGATAGACTGTCTTGAATTTCGTTAGAAAGTTCAAGACCAGACTTACCTTGTAAAGCTATTTCCCACTTTACTTCTGATAGACTGTCTTGAATTTCGTTAGAAAGTTCAAGACCAGACTTACCTTGTAAAGCTATACTTATGGGTACCCTGTTCCCCAGCTGAAGAGTTCTGAATTCACGTAGTTGAATCCTTCTCAACAGTCTGTGTTGCGGGAACACTTCATTACCACCGTTGTTCCCCAGCTGAGGTGTTCTGAATCCAGGCTGGATCCTTCTCAACAGTCTGTTTTATGGGAACACTTCATTACCATGACCCGCAGTTCTGGTTCCGGAATGAGGGATCTTCCTTGCGCTGGTGATGGTAAATTCCGTCCCGGGTTTTCTCGTCCCGGGTTCCGGCACCAAATCTTACACGCGTTCACGACCGGCCAGGAAAGACACAACAAACCGGAATCTTCAGGAGCCAGAGAGCAAGAGAGCAAGAGAGTAAGAGCTTTATTGCTTACATCTTCAGGAGCCAGAGAGCAAGAGAGAGAATGGCGAAACCCCGTCCCTTTTAAGGAGAATTATCCTCCGCCTAGGACATGTCCATGTCACTCCCTGATTGGCTGCAGCCCATTGGCCAAGTTGTCGTCACGGGGAAGGCAGAGCACATGGAGTGGAGAACTACCCTTGGCACATGCGCAGATTATTTGTTTACCACTTAGAACACAGGATGTCAGCGCCATCTTGTAACGGCAAATGTGAGGGTGGCTCCCTACAATTCAGCTATTAATAACGAGGACATTGTGAATTTTGTAGGCAAACGTATGGAACTAGAAAATATCATCCTGAGTGAGGTAACCCAGACACAAAAGGACATGCATGGTATTTATTCACTGATAAATGGATATTAGCCCAAAAGTACATAATACCCATAGTACAACTCACAGACATTATAAAGTTTAACAAGAAGGAAGGCCCAAGTAAGGATGCTTCCGTACCACATAGAAGGGGAGAACAAAATAATCAAGGGAGGCAGAGGGAGAGAGGGACCTAGGTGGAAGAGGGGAGGCGGGTAGGGAGCAGGATTAGGTATAAGGGGACACAGGAGAGAAGCCCAGAGGGCCAGGAGAATGGATGGAAATATCCAGGGGGAGATGGTCCCAGGACTCAATGGAGATGACCTTAGCTGAAATTCCCAACAGTGGGGAGATACAACCTGAAGAAACCCAACTTAGGATCTATCCCATGGAGTGGTACCAAATTCTGACATTATTACTGATGCCATTTGGTGCTTTTAGACTGAATCCTAGCATGGCTATCTTCTGAGAGGCTTAACCAGCAGCTGACTGAGACAGTTGCAAATATTTACAGCCAAGCATTGGACTGAGATCAGGGGCCCCTATGGAAGAGTTAGGGGAAGGATTAAAGGAGATCAAGAGCATGGCAACCCCATAAGGGAGAACAACAATATCAACTAACCTGGATGGCTCAGACCAGAGACTAAGCCACCAACCACAGAGCATACATGTGCTGGTCTGTGGCTCACATATATCTGAGGACTGCCTAGTCAGGCCTCAGTGGGAAAGGATGCACCTAATCCTGTAGAGACTTGATGCCCTCAGGGAGAGGGATTCTGCGGGAGTGATGTGCGGTTTGGGGTATGTGTGAGGGATGTGGGTAAGTGGGTGCAGATCAAGCTCTCAGCGGCAAAGGGGAGATAGTGCAGGGTGAGGAAATCTAGGAGAGGGGACCAGGAAGGTAGACAACATTTGGAATGCAAATAACTAAGATGATTTAATTAAAAAATAGAAATTCAGAATAAATGAAAACAAACAAAAAGGAAAGCATTCAGTTATAATAAGCAGGACATGAAAAAAAAAGTATGAGTCTTAACTAATGAACTATATCTCTGGTCTGCTTCCCCTTTACATTTTTTTTTTTGCTTTGCTTTTATTTTATTTTATTTTATTTTATTTTAGTTTAGTTTAGTTTAGTTTACTTTAGTTTTGTTGGTTATTGTTATCCGCCTTCCCAGTCTCCTCTCCACAAATTCCCTCTTCCCTATGCCATCCCCCCTCCTTCTATGAGGGTTTATCTTTTTATTTTAGATCCAGTTTGGAACATTGGATAAATCTGCCTCTTTTCTGGATACAAAAATGAATTACACTGCCAACTATTTGCTGTTGTTTGTTTGTTTGTTTGTTTTTGTTTTTTTTTCTCTTTTAACTCCTTGTCAATAAATGGCCACAACTCAGTAAGTAGTCATTATTTTCTATTTTTATTAAAAAAATCAAGAAGCAAAGGAAAAAAAAAACACAGGAGATGAAAATAACAGTAATGATGTCTGAAAATACAGATAAGAAATACTTTTAATGATTTACTTCCCCAACATAGAGTATACATTTCTATGTAAAAATATATTTATACCTTCAGTGAAAAGGTCCCACTTGTGCCAAAAATGCTTGCCCATCCCCTCTCCCAAACCAAAGGCCATTTAACAAAACTCTGGCAGCTGGCATGAGAAGTCCTCTTTTGGGGTGATGGCGAGAATTCTCTATGAGTCTCTCAGAACATTACAGCCTATTTCTAGTGGCCTTGGTTGCCACCCAGATGTGAAAGTTCAGAACCTGATATGAAAGTTCAAAATGAAAATTCTCTTAATTAGTGATATTAGGTCCATTGCTAATAAAAGCACACAAATCCCAGAGACAATCTGGACCCAAAACATTTGCACTGAATCTAAGAAGATGCCCCATGTTGCTAAATCTTTAAATTCTAGCTACTGCACAACATTGTAGCTGACATTAAATTACAGTATCCATTGTTTTCTAAATATTGTAGCAAATAAAGAATTACCTCTTTCAACTATTCCCCTATGTGTTGATATTGGCTTAGAGAAAACCTAGTTAATGAGTATTTTGTGGATCTTATATCTTGTCAATCCAAAGTCCTTTTTATTTTTCAAATTCTCATTTTCTCTTTTGTCCTCAAACTCATTATTTTATTCTTTATATTCCCAGGGCTGCATTTGACATCTATTAACCTATGTCCCTGCGCAAGAACACTTTTTGGACATTGAGTGTAACTGACAGGAGGGGTTATTGGCTTCTACTTGATATCAAATGCAGATTTAAATTTTTTCAATTATTTCTTTTCTGCAGACTTAATCCACACTTCCATATTTGGGATCAAAGAGGAAGATAAAACATCAATCTTGTTACTGTCTGGTATGCACAATGATTTTGAATGATGATACTTTTAAAAATTGATAGTGTGTTCATGCTCAGTCTTTTATCCACTCATTTTAAATTCTGGATTTTTTTTCACACCAGTCAGAAGTGATCATCATCAATGTTTGGTGCAAAACCTATTAGTAGTTATCTTTGTAGAACACAAGATCTACCACAATGATTAAAAAAAATCAGGTTTTAAACAATCCAACACAGTAGAAAACTAGATAAAATTCATAGAAGATAATCAGAAGATGGCAATATAGGGTTGTTTCTGTTCACCAGAAAGTGCAGAGTTTGGACAGTATGTAGAAAGTAACATAGATCAGAGGACAGCACACACATAAGTGTGTATATATTTGAATAAGTTGTACTTATGTAGAAAAGATTAATAGCTGTAAAATTACTGTCCTTGGGGCAGTGTTTTTAGAAAAGAGGGTAAATTGATAGTCTATGTTCCATTACTGTTGTTATATCAAACCAAAGAATTAGACGTCATAGTAATGTATAGAAAACTCTTGAAAGTTATTAATTGAGGCAATGCTGTGGTAAGACATTCATCGGTAAAGGAGAAAGATTTGGCAGATCCTCAAGTTCATAAAGAACCAAGACAAGAAGAATGGCAGATTAAATAGGAGCCAAAACACCCCCAAAATGTAGGGTTTAAAAAGATGGGTTCCTGTTAAGGGCTGTTTCAGTGAGGATGCGAAAAAGGAACAAAGGGTGCACACTTAAAATGAATAAGGAGATAAAATGGATAGTTGTGGTAAACAGGGGCTCAATGATGGAAAATTAATCAAATGAGTCAGAGTGTTAATGAGCACCAGTGCTACTATTAGAACCAAATGACTTCCTCCCAGTTAGGGGAGCTTTTTTGCTTTAGTTCCCTGACTCTATAGTTTGACAATGAAAATAATTAAATTTAAGATGAATTGCCTATTTATAGCAAAGGGCTATATTTAAGAGACCCCATTTTTCCTCATTATCCAAAGCAAGTAAGTGCAGGTGTTTGACTCAAATAGAATAGGATGTTAACAACTCCCTCAATGCCTCAAGTACTTCAAAACAAATCAACATTGGCTGCCCTTGATTTAACCTTAGAGAAGACATCACTTCCCTTTACCTATGAGCAAGGTGATGATAGATTTCCTGTCTCATATTCCCTGGATTATTTTATTTTAATGCAAATCAACACAAGGTCAATAGATACTGTTTGCTGAGAGTGAACCATTTATCAACAACTTGAGCTGTTATTCCTATACAGAATGTAGGGGAATGGAAATGAGTAGAAGAAACAAAATTTAGCAGTGAGAGTGAGAACTGTCTTTTATTAAGTTCCTTCTTGACTGAATGATCACATGAAACTTTATCACCACTGAAAAGAGCAAACACAGATGTGACAGAATGGGACTGAGAAGCCATAAGTAGGATAATAGGACATTGGAGGAGCCTAAACTTTGTCTATCATGAAGATTCTTTTTATGACACTATGCAATGCTTCCTTCACAGAGCTATGATTTTTTATTTGCTCAAATCTGGTCTTCTGATTATGACATGTAGAGGGTAGAAAGATAGCTCAATGTTTAGGAGCACTTGTTACTCTTGCATAGGGCACAGATTCTACTTCCAGTATCCAAATAGTACTTCACAACTGCCTGCAATTCCAATCCAGGGAATCCAATACTTTCTTTTTGTTCCTGTGTGCTCCAGACATGCAATGGTATACATATATACATGCAGACAAAACAAAGAAAGTGTTATCAATTAGCCTTCATAATTTAATATACACAACATAATCATATACATATGATTATGCTATGTAAATTAAATTTTAAATTGTATACACACACAATGTATGCATATACAAATAGTTTTTAACTGGCTTTTTCTTGTGTAGATCAGTCAATCTTTTCTTGGAAGATAGTAACTTGAGAATGCTTGCAACAAGTTAACTGCATAAACCCACCTAATACCATATGCTGGATGAAAGTGAATCATATACACACATGTATGCATTTAGCAGCAAGTTGAAACAAATATAGAAAAAGAGAACTCTTACTGTGCATACTGCACAATCAGGTTAGTGTTGGGATGGTCTTACTCTTCTGGGTTACTTAGAACCTGCAGTTCTTCAGAAAACCTCAAATCTATTAGCATGCAAGAAAACCATCACATCAGAAGTGCCAGGAAATATGTATAGGTAGAAAATCAGAAAATGGAAGTCGATTTGTGTATAATGATTCAGGGAGAACAGAGTAGGAAATGCTATCTAGAATCTGAGGCTCAAGGTGCTCTGCAGGGAAATTTCCTTACTGGTAGATCTTTCAGTTTGTTTAAGCTGTTTGAGATGAAACAGACTGGGCAAACACCTGTGGCCTACATTTTACCAAGTATTGCGTCCCGCTCGACCGGCAAGAAAGACGCAACAAACCAGAATCTTCAGCGGCAAAAGCTTTATTGCTTGCTTCTCAGGAAGATCCCAAACCAGGAAAAAGGCGCTGCTTTTATAACCCGCAGCATGACGTTTCAGCACCTGATATGGCGTGACAGCTCCCGATTCGTTGCTTGCCCATCACCCCACTATTACACCCCGAGAATGGGAGTGACTAGGAGTGAATTCACTCTTGCACCTGCGTACAAGGCTTGTTTACTAGTTAGGCACAGCGGAGGCCCGCGCCATCTTATAATGGCGATTGCTCGCTGCACACACGGCTCTCCTCAGAGATTACTGGCGGCACGCACACGATTGCTCGCAGCACGTACTGGCTCTCCACAACCAAGTACTGACACTGCCATTCAGACTTGACCTATTGTATCGAGAGTAGATATAGTTAAAACTAATAATTATGGTTAAAATAATAAATTGTAAATATAAATCATAATGTCTTAAATTTATTTATCCTAAGTCATATACCCTATATCATATTACATACTATCCTTAATCCATTTCTGTTATTACTAGCATTGATAATCATATATGACTATGGACCTTACTACATTATCATTATATATGTACATAATATATTTTGATCATACTTACTCCATAAACTTCTCTCTTTTCTCCCAGTTCCTGTAAGGTCACTTAAATTCTTTTTCCCAATGTGTATCCTTTTTCATTCCTATCTTTTTTTGCCATAGATGGGGACAGACTGGTGGAATCCTACCACTTACTGAACATTTGTTGCCAGGTGATGATTGATGGAGGAGGGAGGGATGATTTTTTTCAGTGGTGCAGCCAAACAGTAAAGTATACCTATTGACTTTTTAAAAAAACACACATTCATGCTACAATGCACTGTAGTAATTAAATTAATAAAACCATACATTTTAATATGTGTTATAACACTTGCTTTATAGTATCCATGAGTGAGAATCACTGTTCATTATAAGCATACAATTCATTAAGAAGAATATACACTTTCTTTTCTGCATCAGTGTTAGGGGTACTGTGTTGTGACTCCTCAAACTTGTGACACTCTTAAGATCTCTCTGTGTTCTAATCACTTCTTCTTTCTATAATAGTTGGTTTTGTGTGTCAACTTGACACAGGCTGGAGTTATCACAGAGAAAGGAGCTTCAGTTAGGGAAGTGCCTCCTTGATATCCAGCTGTGGGGTATTTTCTCAATTAGTGATCAAGGGGGAAAGGCCCCTTGTAGGTGGGGCCATCCCTGGGCTGGTAGTCTTAAGTTCTATAAGAGAGGACAATGAGCAAACCAGGGGAAGCAAGCCAGTAAGAAACAGCCCTCCATTGCTTCTGCATCAGCTCCTGCTTCCTGACCTGCTGGAGTTCCAGGCCTGACTTCCTTTGGTGATGAACAGCAATATGGAAGTGTAAGCTGAATAAACCCTTTCCTTCCCAACTTGCTTCTTGGTCATGATGTTTGTGCAGGAATAGAATCCCTGAGTAAGACGCTTTCTAATTCCTATTTATCTTGTTGGCTTTCATTTAAGTGCCCATATCTCAAGGCACTTTCACTACTATTCTATACTTGTTAAGCTCTGGAACTGCATGCCCATATTCCATAGGACATTTCCGTAGAGGTCATAATGATCACATTGTCCTAACTTCTTCAGAGACTCTTATTGACTCCTTGGGGAAGGATTCAATGACAGTATTTGTTACTGTTTTCAAATTTATTACATTGTTGATACTGCACTGGTTTTTGCCTTAAAATAACATTTCTTTTATAGTACAAACTCTTTAATGCCTTAGCTCACTATAAAGAGCACATTTTTAAATGCTAAACAATTAAATATTTGATAGATACTTTTATGAACTAGATTATCTCCTTGGGTCATTTTCTGAGAAATTTATTTGTTTTTCATTGAATCTATAACTTTAATTATGTTATGCATCTATATTGCAGGATACACTATAAAATGAAAAATGGTAGAAAATATGGGATTAATTTGTGGTGGTACCGGTGGCCAGTACACACACACACACACACACACACACACACACACACATATATTCTTCATTTAAATCTGTCTATCTATTCATCTCTTTTACAACTTCATATTGGTAATTAATAAAAATATGGTTAGACTGGCTTAGCCATCATTTTCTGTTGTCCCTAGTAATAGCAGGATCATTATTAAACTACAAATAGACAAGGCCTTAGAGACAAATAGAGTCTCAGTAACTCACACCAAACAAAACATTATGGCTGTAAGTAACTTACTTTAGTAAACACTAAAGACCAGCAATGAAGATGGCATAAAACATTAGTTCATACAATTATTATGTGAACTTTGCATTCTATTGATGGTAGGTTAGATCTCAAACAGTGGATGATTTAAAGTTTTTTGTTTTTGTTTTTTAAGGCATTTTTTATTAGATATTTTCTTCATTTACATTTCAAATGCTATTCCCAAAGCCCCCTACACCTTCCCCCTGCACTTCTCCCCAACCCACCCACTCCTGCTTCCTGGCCTTGGCATTCCTCTACTGGGGCATATGATCTTCACAACACCAAGGGCCTCTCCTCCACAGGGCCCCTAATGAAGGAGCTAGAGAAAGTACCCAAGGAGCTAAAGTTTTATTGAGACAGACATAAGCTTCTAATTTATTTACATGTTGTGCATAGCTGCAGAAACACCAATAGTGTAGTTGGTTACCTAAACGACAGAACACTGTATAGAAAAAGTTTATTCTGTGTAAGTATCTGTCAGTGTCTCTGTCTCTTTCTCTCTCTCTCAACACAATATAATATATACATATTATACATTACATATATATATACTATATATATGCATAATATGTTATATCAGATCACTTAGAAACACTGGTAATGTTTTGAAATGTAGAATTTTGTTTGGTAATCTATTTGTCAACTTTCCATGAATTAGTCTCTCCATGCTAATACATTTCTAGGAATATCTAAAAGAGACGATATAAATTTGTTAAGTGCAAAAGGAAACCATAAATATGAGCAGTATCATTCTATGTGCCAAGCTCCAATACTGAAGAGAAATCAAATGAATTGAGCACAAACCAAATGAATTGAGCACGGGAATTCATGACTCTTTGTGAATATGATATGATTAGCGGCCCTGAGCCCTGCCATGATAAACTTCACAACCTGGACCACATGACAAAACCAATGCTTTCCTCCTGACATGCTTAATTTCGCAGTCAATTTTTCATAGCTGTGGAAGACAACCCTCCATTAAAGATTTTTCTTCCTCTAATTGGCCTATGGGCATGTCTCTGACAAAATTTTCTTAATTGCTAACTGATTAGGGACCTGCTGACACACTGTGGGCAGCATCATCTCTAAGCAAGGGCCCTAGGCTCTATAAGAAAGATGGCTGAGTTTGAGTCTGGAAATAATCTAGAAAAGAGTATTCTCTGCCATTTCTGTTTCCATCTCCTGCCCTGAGTTCTTCACTTTATACTTCCCTCAATGGTTTACTGCAGTCTTTAAAATGAAATAAACTATTTGATCCCCAGATTGCTTTAGGTCATAGTATTTATCACAATAATTGTAACAAAAAATAAGTCATTTTCTTTTTTTCCCCTAAGATTTATTTATTTATTATATGTAAGTACGCTGTAGCTGTCTTCAGACACTCCACAAGAGGACATCAGATCTCATTACGGATGGTTGGGAGCCACCACGTGGTTACTGGGATTTGAACTCAGGACCTTTGGAGGAGGAGTCAGAACTCTTAACCACTGAGCCATCTCCCCAGCCCCAAGTCATTTTCTTAAACTGCCTTTGTCATATATTTTGTTTCAATGACCAAAATAACTATGCTTTTGTAGAATGTGAGTAATATGTGAATAATGTGTGTAATAAATGAGTACATATGTAATATGTACAATATGTAACATGTATATATAGATATATGTATACATACATACATATACATACATACATACATACATATGTGTATATACATACATACATATATGTATATGTATATATATATATATATATGGAATAAATCATGGAAAGAATTTGTACAATTATTTCAATTGTTTTAGCTAGCCATGAGGCTATACAGGAGGGCTATCACTAATTTGCAATTGGAAAAAGAAAAGCCTGTTTTGATCCATGGTTGGGGAGCTCTGGCCTCTCTCAAACCACATCTGTGTTTCCAAACAACAATATAGTGACCCAATGTTTTCCCTAAATGATCTAGTAATTATAATGTACAGGGTGGCTCCTGCAATTTTAAGCTAAAATCTCTAATTTACACATTATCCTGACTCATTTTTCTTCCCTAAAGTTTACATATACCAGTGTATATATGTCTGCATGTCTTATATGCAACACATAACACATATGGACTAATGCAATACTCTGTGATCCTTTAATTAAAATTAATATACCTTTCCATTTTTAAGAATATTACTACTCATCAAAACATATTGAGCTGCTCTGTCAGTATGGTTATTCTTTTTTATTAATTGATTATAATAATTATTTACATCCCACATGTTAGCCCTCTGTCCTGCCTTGCAGAGTTCTTCTCCCCAATATGAATATTCTATGTGTCTACAGAGGAGTACCTATATGTCATTTCTTTTTAAATATTTTTTTAAACATGCAAAAATCACCAGTTATTATTAAGATTCTTCCTAATCAAAAATCTACTCTGATCCCATGTGGAGAACCTCTTAAAATGGTTATTAGGGACGATTCAGGCCAAGACTGGTAGCACATACCTCCAGTTCCAGCTGAAGCTGGTGGGTCTCTGTGAGATTAAGGCCAGCCTGGTCGACAGAGCTGATTCCAGAATAAGCCGAGCTACACGGAGAAGCTCTGTCTCAGAAACAAAACAAAATTAAACTAAACTAAAAAATAAATGAAAACAAACAAACAAAAATGATTATTAAATCATAAAATCAAATTAAAACAATCATTTTTCTAGATCTCCAAATGACAGAGTAACTTGCTTCTCAGGGAGAAACAGCTTCATGTTTGTTCATTTTGCTCCTTTTAAAGGAGCGCTGTGCTGCCTAGCTTCCCTGGAAATCACACAAAATAATGATGCATTACTAAGGTTAGAAAGAAAACATCATAAATGTTTAAGAAATTTAAATCTGTAAGCAATATATTTCACCAAAGAAGCAAATAATGAAAAGACAATTAAAAAAGTCTTTGCTATTTCCAAGAATTATCTACAAATTAGTTCCCAAATTTAGGATCAAAGACTTCTTATTCTTTAATTTTAAAGAAAACACATGAATAGAAATCTGTTACATATTGTAAATTGAGGAGCATAAAATAAAGATGATTGGATAGATCTTTACTGTTAAAGAGTCCCTAGGGACACCACACATCAGAAGAAACAAAAGTTCCTTCCCACAACACAAAACCATAAAAACCAAAGTTATCTGAATAATTAATTGGCGGTTAATGAATGAGGGATTGCAAATTTAGGTAAGAAATTCACCATAGCTTTTTAAAAGGGAAAGGAAAGCATAAACTTTGAGTCACGTTAGAGAACTGTATCAACTAATCTGTCTGAGTTTCTGTTGGTTGCAGAAACAGAATAATTACCACCAAAATAATGAAAAGGTCAGACCATGTTATAATAAATGAAGTGAGCCTGTGCCCAATGCCAGCGTCTCTTTCTTTAATTGGTGTTTGTTTTTAAAGAAGCATGGTGACATTTACACTTCAATTATGTATGATAAGAATACTAAGTTTCAAAATAAACAGAAGCTGAAACTATAAACTCTGTGCTCAGAAGAAAGTGAAAATGAACAAAAACTTTACATTCATATGAAACCTGAGTACATTGGTGTTATCCAAGCACAATGACTTGAAAAGCTAGATGTTTGTTATAGGCTACATTAATAAGATTTGTATCAATATAAGCAATTGTTTTAAAGCTGTATTTGTTTACTATGTTTGGGGGGATTGTGCTGTGGAGGGCATCACATGCCAAGTACATGGGTAGATCACATGCCAAGCACATGTGTAGATGTTAGTAGAGAACAGTATGGTGATGAATCTCTCTACCTTCAATTGGGATCCAGGTTCCCTGATTCTCAAGACAAGAAGTATGACCCACTGAGCCTTCCCTCTGAATGATTGCCTTTAAGCGATAGATTTAGCTTATGCCTGCATGGCTAGTGTCGAACTGACATTTTTCTCCTAAGACATTCTGTAGTTGGGATTAAACTGATTTTTCTGAGCATAGCATACATTGCTAAAAAATCATGAATGTCATATGCTTTCATTCTATTAGTTGAATAGTCTTAACTACTTAAAACTAACCTTTAACCTGCCCCAAATGCAAGTTGCCTGCTGTGTATTTTCTCTTTCATTCCCCCTTGAAGACTTTTAAGTATCTTTAAATGTTCTTCTCTTTAAGTTATAATGGAGTGTGTAGCATTATATTCAATGTAGTATAAATGTCAGGAATTAAAAAAAAGATACAGAAACTAAAGTACTTTATTCACTTTATGTATACATCATTAAATGTAAGGCCAAGAAGAGCATGGTGCTTTTGAGTGCATGCCAAAATATGTAAATCTCAGAGGAACTAAAGGGGAGAACAAAACATTGCCTGCTTAATGATGAACTTGGATCCAGAGTTTTAGTCCCTAGAAGAGTAGAGGTGATAGTCACTTTGCTATGTTCACCTCTGTGAATGGCTGTAGTATCCATATGAAAAGAATGAACAACCAAATTAAAAAGTAGACAAAAGACATATTATACACTTCAATGAAGATATTTCTATAGCATATGACCTCTCCAAATATGTTTGCAGAAACTTTATTTATAATTGCCAAGACTTGAAATAATTAAGATGAATTGAGATGCCATTATGAAAGTGAGTAGATATTATATACGACAGTCAGACAATAGAATGTTACTCAGTATTAGTAAGAAATGAGTAATAAGGTATAATATGTAGCCTCCCCCAGCCTGACCTTGTCGCCACTGAGGTGGGGCCACCTGCGGTGCAGCTTTCCAACTTGGCTGGTTTCCTCTTCAGGATGGCTCCGGGCACCAAGAATGGACTGGCGGAGGGGGTGGGGAGAGATGTCTTCCCCCTTTATAAGCACAGTCTCTTAGTAAACTCGGGGGCCTTGATCAGAGAAAATTTGTCTTGGCTTCATTCGTTTCTCGCCATCTAGTCTCTCTTTCGGCCCCAGCCTGCCTTCCAGGAGTATCAGGTTCATGTAGCCCATGAGTTGCTTACAACTACAGATATAATAGATAAGGGAAAGCATTAAATAAATATCCTGAGTCAGATGCTAATCTGAAAATTCTAAATATTGTTATTCTAATTCTATGGCATTTGGAAAATATAAAACTTTAGTTGCAGAAAAAAAAATCACAAAAGGAAGTAGAAACAGACAGAAGCAAGTATATCTTTTGGGAAGTGAGATTGTTGTGTGATAATGAATAAATGTCAGTATATTGTAACAAAACACTCAATGTGAGTTGGGAAGGCCAAAATGGGTGTGGGGATACCTGCTGTGTGAGAGCACTTGACAATCTACCCTAAGAAGTAATATACACTTTTAATATACACTAATATACACTAGCAGTGCATATACACTAAGGATACAAATGAAAGCTAAGGGAGTATTTCAAAGACAAAATCAATTTAAAGTAAAAGAAGTGATGACATGAAAGATTATTTCAATACAAGTTACTTACGAAGAAGGTGAAATTAAGCTGCTTGTGAAGATGTTAGTGCTATGAACAAACATCTGTGAATCCTTTCAAAAGTGGAGAAAAATCCATAGCTATAGAAAATGAAATTCATTATGATTCAATCAAAAAATAAGGAAACATGAATCAGAAACTTCAAAAAAGCTACTTTATTTAGAAGATAAAATGGTCAGTATGTAAATAACCTAGTTTTCTTCCAAAATTGATACCAATGACCTTTCTATATGATTTACAATAATTTCCAAGGAAAATTAATTCTAAGTTATATTGCTTATTCCCCAGAATAAGGAAAATATATAACAAATGTAATGCTCATTTTGTGATGCTAATGAATTTTTGAACTTAAAACTATGCAAAATTATACATAAAAGGAGCTTGATATATAACTTCATGCATATACATAGTGCCTGAAAATCTACACTTTATATTCCTTCACATGTACCAACTTCTAAATTTGCATGTAACTTATCATATTCAAAAAATTTATTTCAACATTTCAAGGAAATTTAGACATGATAAATTGAACAGTGTTTATCACATTAACAGCCATATAAAATCACATGGTTGTAGCATATGCATAAAAAGTAGTTTATTCCTTTTAACAAATGTTAGTAAAGAGAAAAAAACAAATACTATGAAAAACTGCAACGTTTGTGATTTTATAATAATCTTTGAACAATCAATAATTAGACTGTTTTCTAAGTGTGTAATATTTTTTAAAAAGTAAATTTCAAAAAGATTACTTTATGACAAAAGCTTATACACAACAATATAAAGTTTTCTTAAGTATTTACACTCTATAATTTTCAAGCTAAAATTTCTCAAATACTCAAATTAAAGAAACTACACTAATATATGTCTTAACAGCTTAAAAGAAGACAGTTCTTGAAAAGAGTAGCAAGCTCTTCTAAAGAGTAGTAACTATTGTAACTATTCACCTCTGTATTTTGATTAAGGAAAAGCTATGAAATATGTATAGAAATAAAGATGTGGCTTCACCGGGCATTTTGTGCGGAGATCACGGAACCAAGATCAACCGTCCCTGCTACAGAGCAGGAGTTGCCACAGCCTCAGGCTGAGACAGGATCGGGAACAGAGTCTGACAGTGATGAGTCAGTACCAGAGCTCGAGGAACAAGACTCCACACAGACGGCCACGCAGCAAGCCCAGCTGGCAGCCGCAGCAGAGATCGATGAAGAACCTGTTAGTAAAGCCAAGCAGAGTCGAAGTGAGAAGAAGGCAAGGAAGGCTATGTCCAAACTGGGTCTTCGACAGGTTACAGGGGTTACGAGAGTCACTATCCGAAAATCTAAAAATATCCTCTTTGTCATCACAAAACCCGATGTCTACAAGAGCCCAGCTTCAGACACCTACATAGTGTTTGGGGAAGCCAAGATTGAAGATTTGTCTCAGCAAGCACAGTTAGCAGCTGCTGAGAAATTCAAAGTTCAAGGTGAAGCTGTTTCAAACATTCAGGAAAACACTCAGACTCCAACCGTCCAAGAGGAGAGTGAAGAAGAGGAGGTTGATGAGACGGGTGTGGAAGTTAAGGACATAGAACTGGTCATGTCACAAGCAAACGTATCAAGAGCAAAGGCTGTTCGAGCCCTGAAAAACAACAGTAATGATATTGTAAATGCTATTATGGAATTAACAATGTAACTATTTGACAGCGAAGACAACTCCCCCTTTCCCCCCTTTTTGGTGTTTGAAAAGTGGAACTACAGCTTGGTTTAAAATTTGTACTGTTTCTATCACTAATAAAGTTGTGGCTTCTTGTTGGATGGAAAAAAAAAAAAAAAAAAAAAAAGAAATAAAGATGTGGTTATGTTGAAACAAAATTTTGATTTATGGGCTCAAAATTGAATCCAATATATCATTTTGTGTATTGTAATTTTGAAAGTTATTTTTCTTTTTCCTTATAATTCATTTTCTTTTTTAAAAAAATGTTTACTTTATTTATTTTTTATTAGATATTTTCTTCATTTACATTTCAAATGCTATCTGAAAGTCCCCTATACCCACCCACTCCCACATCCTGGCCATGGAATTCCCCTGTACTGAGGCATATAATCTTTGCAAGACCAAGGGCCTCTCCTCCAACTGTTGGCCTACTAGGCCATCCTCTGCTACATATGCAACTAGAGTCACAAGCTCTGGGGGTCACTGGTTAGTTCATATTGCTGTTCCTCCTATAGGGTTTCAAGGTCCTTGGGTACTTTCTCTAGCTCCTTCATTGGGGAACTTGTGCTCCATCCAATAGATGACTGTGGACATCCACTTCTTTATTTACTGGACACTGGCAGAGCCTTGCAGGAGACAGCTATATCAGGCTCCTGTCAGCAGGCTCTTGTTGGCATATGCCTAGTGACTGGGTTTGATGGTTGTTTATGGGTTGGATCACCAATTGGGGCAGTGTCTGGATGGTTGTTCCATCAGGCTCTGCTCCAAATTTGTCTCTGTAACTCCTTCCATGGGTTTTTTGTTCCCCATTCTAAGAAGGAATGAAGTATCTACACTTTGGTCTTCCTTCTTCTTGAGTTTCAAATTGTTGTTTTGCAAATTCTATCTTGGGTATTCTAAGTCTCTAGGCTAAGATCCATTTATCAGTGAGTGCACACATATCATGTGTGTTCTTATGTGATTGGGTTACCTCACTCAGGATGATAGCCTCCAGATTCACCCATTTGCCTAGGAATTTCATAAATTCATTCTTTTTAATAGCTGAGTAGTACTCCATTGTGTAGATGTACCACATTTTCTGTATCCATTCCTCTGTTGAAGGACTTCTGTATTCTTTCCAGCTTCTGGCTATTATAAATAAGGCTGCTATGAACACAGTGGAGCATGTGTCCTTATTACCAGAATATCTTCTGGGTATATGTCCAGGAGAGATATTGCTGTATCTTCCAGTAGTACAATGTACAATTTTCTGAGGAAAAGCCACACTGATTTCCAGAGTGGTTGTACCATCTTGCAATCCCACCAGCAATGGAGGAGTGTTCCTCTTTCTCCACATCCTCACCAGCATCTGCTGTCACCTGAAATTTTGATCTTAGCCATACTGACTGTTGTGAGGTGGAATTTTAGGGTTGTTTTGACTTGTATTTCCCTGATGATTAAGGATGTTGAATATTTTTTTCAGGTGCTTCTCAGCCATTCTGTATTCCTCAGTTGAAAATTCTTTGTTTAGCTCTGCACCTCATTTTTAAATGGTGTTATTTGAACTTCTGGAGTCCAGCTTTGAGTTCTTTGTATATATTGGATATTAGTCCCCTATTGGATTTAGGATTGGTAAAAAACCTCTCCCAATCTATTGGTGGCCCTTTTGTCTTATTGACAGTGTCTTTTGTCTTACAGAAGCTTTGCAATTTTATGAGGTCCCATTTGTTAATTCTTAATCTTACAGCACAAGCCATTGCTGTTCTGTTCAGGAACATTTCCCTTGTGCCCATATCTTTGAGGCTTTTCTCCACTTACTCCTCTATAAGTTTCAATGTCTCTGGCTTTATGTGGAGTTCCTTGATCCACTTAGACTTGAAATTTGTACAAGGAGATAAAAATGGATCAATTCACATTCTTCTACATGATAACTGCCAGTTGAGCCTGCACCATTTTTTGAAAATGCTGTCTTTTTCCCACGGGATTGTTGTAATTCCCTTGCCAAAGATCAAGTGACCATAGGTGTGTGGGTTAATTTCTACATCTTCAGTTTGATTCCATTTATCTACCTATCTGTTGCTGTACCAGTACCATGCATTTTTTTTTATCACAATTGCTCTGTAGTACAGCTTGAGGTCAGTCATGGTGATTCTACCAGAGGTTCTTTTATTGTTAAGAATAATTTTTGATATCCTATGTTTTTTGTTATTCCAGATGAATCTTACAAATTGCCCTTCCTAACTCATTGAAGAATTGAGTTGGAATTTTGATGGGCTTTGCATTAAACCTGTAGATAGCTTTCAGCAGGATAGTGATTTTGACTATATTAATTCTGCCAATCCATGAGCATGGGAGATCTTCCCATCTTCTGAGATCTTCTTCAATTTTTTTTCTTCAGAGACTTGAAGTTCTTATCATACAGATCTTTTACTTCCTTAGTTAGAGTCACACCAAGGTATTTTATATTATTTGTGACTATTGTGAAAGGTATTGTTTCCCTAATTTCTTTCTAAGCCTGTTTATCCTTCTTGTAGAGAAAGGCGACTGATTTGTTTGAATTAATTTTATATCCAGCTACTGCACTGAGGGTCTTTATAAGGTTTAGGAGATCTCTGGTTGATTTTTAGGGTCACTATTATGTACTATCATATCAACTGCAAATAGTGATATTTTGACTTCTTTCTTTCTGATTTGTAGCCCCTTGATCTCCTTTTATTGTCTAATTGCTCTGGCTAGAGCTTCAACTACTATACTAATAATTAGGGAGAAAGTGGGCAGCCTTGTCTAGTCCCTGATTTTAGTGGCATTGCTTCAAGTTTCTCCCCATTTAGTTTGATGTTGGCTACTGGTTTGCTGTATATTGTTTTTATTATGTTCAGGTATGGGCCTTAAATTCCTGTTCTTTCCAAGACACTTATTATGAATGGGTGTTGGATTTTGTCAGATGCTTTCTCAGCAACTAACTAGATGATCATGTGGTTTTTGCCTTTGGATTTGTTTATATAGTGGATTAAGTTGATGGATTTTCACATATTAAACCATCCTTGCATCCCTGGGATGAAGCCTACTTGATCATGATGAATGATCGTTTTGATGTGTTCTTGAATTTGGTTTGCAAGAATTTTATTGAGTATTTTTGCATCGATATTCATAAGAGAAATTGGTCTGAAGTTCTCTTTCTTTGTTGGGTCTTTCTGTGGTTTAGGTATCAGAGTAATTGTGGCTTCATAGAATGAACTGGGTAGAGTACCTTCTGTTTCTATTTTGTGGAATAGTTTGAGGAGAATTAGAATTAGTTCTTCTTTAAAGGTCTGATAGAACTCTGCACTAAACCCATCTTGTCATGGGCTCTTTTTGGTTGGGAGGCTATTGATGACTGCTTCAATTTCTTTAGGGGAAATGGAACTGTTTAAACCGTTAATCTGATCCTGATTTAACTTTTGCACCTAGTATCTGTCTAGAAAATTGTCCATTTCATCCAAGTTTTCCAGTTTGGTGGAGTATAGCGTTTAACAATAGGATCTGATGATGTTTTGGATTTCCTCAGGTTCTGTTGTTATGTCTCCTTTTTCGTTTTTGATTTTGTTAATTGGGATACTGTCCCTGTGCCCTCTAGTTAGTCTGGCTAAGGGTTTATGTATCTTGTTGTTTTTGAAAAACAAACAAACAAACAAACAAACAAACAAAAACAGCCCCTGGTTTGGTTGATTCTTTGTATAGTTCTTTTTGTTTCCATTTGTTTGTTTTCAGCCCTGATTTTGATTATTTCTTGCTGTCTACTCCTCTTCAGTGAATTTGCTTCCTTTTTTTCTAGAGCTTTTAGGTGTGCTATCAAGCTGCTACTGTATGCTCTCTCTAGTTTCTTTTTGGCATCACTCAGAACTATGAGTTTTCCTCTTAGGACCGCTTTCTTGTGTCCCATAAGTTTGGGTATGTTGTGGCTTCATTTTCATTAAACTTTTAAAAGTCTTTAATTTCTTTCTTTATTTCTTCCTTGACCCAGTTAACATTGAATAGGGCGTTGTTCAGCTTCCACATGAATATTGGCTTTCTATTATTTATGTTGTTATTAAAGATAAAACCAAATTCACACAATTTCCATGAATCCTGCCCTTCAAAGTATAATAAAGGGAAAACTCTAAAACAAGGAGGGAACTCATGCCCTAGAAAAAGCAAGAAAGTAATCCTTCGACAAATCTAAAAGAAGAAATCTGCAAGAACAGAATCCCAACTCTAACAACAAAAATAACACGAAGGAACATTTCCTTTTCCTTAGTATCTCTTAATATCAATGGACTCAATTCCCCAATAAAAAGATATGGACTAACAGACTGGCTACATATACAGGACCCAACATTTTGCTGCATACAGGAAACCCACCTCAGGGACAAAGACAGACATGACCTTAGAGTATAAGGCTGGAAAACAATTTTCCAAGCAAAGGATCCAAAGGAACCAGCTGGAGTAGCCATTCTAATATCAAATAAAATCGACTTCCAACCCAAAGTTATCAAAAAAGACAAGGAGAGGCACTTCATACTCATCAAAGGTAAAATCTTCCAAGGTGAACTCTCAATTCTCAATATCTATGCTCTAAATGCAAGGGCATCCACATTCATTAAGGAGACTCTAGTAAAGCTCAAACCACACATTGCACCTCACACAATAATAGTAGGAAACTTCAGTACCCCACTCTACTCAGTGGACAGATCCTGGAAACAGAAACTAAACAGAGACACTTTGAAACTAACAGAAGTTATGAAAAAAATAGATTTTACAGATATCTACAGAATATTTTATCAAGAAAAAGATGTACCTTCTTCTCAGCACCTCATGGTACCTTTTCTAACATTGACCATATAATCAGTCACAAAACAAGCCTCAACAGATACAAAAATATTGAAATTATCCCATGCATCCTATCAGATCACCACAGAGGAAGGCTGATCTTGAATAATTCATTTTCATTCAGAGCTCTCATTTACTATTTTATTTTTTCCATTTATTTATTTATTTATTTATTTATTTATTTAATTTATTTATTTACTCATTCATATTGGTTGTTTTATTTATTTACATTTTCAATGATATCCTCCTTTCTAGTTTTGCCTCTACAAACCCTCTATCCTATCCCCTCTCCCTTGCTTCTATGGGGGTACTCCCTCAACCACCCACCCACCCACCCCTGCCTCACCATCCTAGCATTCCCCCACACTGGCCTTCTCAAAACCAATGGCCTCCCCTTCCATTGATGCCAGACCATGCTTTGCTACATATGCAGCTGGAACCATGGCTCCCTCCATGTGCATTCTTTGGTTGGTGGTTTAGTCCCTAGAGTTTGGGGGGAGGAGGGGTGTTTTTTTATTCATTTTATTTATTTTTTTCTTTTTTTTTCCAATTTTTATTAGGCATTTAGCTCATTTACATTTCCAATGCTATACCAAAAGTCCCCCATACCCACCCACCCCCACTCCCCTACCCACCCACTCCCCCTTTTTGGCCCTGGCGTTCCCCTGTACCGGGGCATATAAAGTTTGCCTGTCCAATGGGCCTCTCTTTCCAGTGATGGCCGACTAGGCCATCTTTTGATACATATGCAGCTAGAGTCAAGAGCTCCGGGCTACTGGTTAGTTGATAATGTTGTTCCACCTATAGGTTTGCAGATCCCTTTAGCTCCTTGGGTACTTTCTCTAGCTCCTCCATTTGGAGCCCTGTGATCCATCCATTAGCTGACTGTGAGCATCCACTTCTGTGTTTGCTAGGCCCCGGCATAGTCTCACAAGAGACAGCTACATCTGGGTCCTTTCGATAAAATCTTGCTAGTATATGCAATGGTGTCAGCGTTTGGATGCTGATTATGGGGTGGATCCCTGGATATGGCAGTCTCTACATGGTCCATCCTTTCATCTCAGCTCCAAACTTTGTCTTTGTAACTCCTTCCATGGGTGTTTTGTTCCCACTTCTAAGGAGGGGCATAGTGTCCACACTTCAGTCTTCATTCTTCTTGAGTTTCATGTGTTTAGCAAATTGTATCTTATATCTTGGGTATCCTAGGTTTGGGGCTAATATCCACTTATCAGTGAGTACATATTGTGTGAGTTCCTTTGTGAATGTGTTACCTCACTCAGGATGATGCCCTCCAGGTCCATCCATTTGCCTAGGAATTTCATAAATTTATTCTTTTTAGTAGCTGAGTAGTACTCCATTGTGTAGATGTACCACATTTTCTGTATCCATTCCTCTGTTGAGGGGCATCTGGGTTCTTTCCAGCTTCTGGCTATTATATATTTATTCATTTTATATTCCTGTTGCTGCCCCTACCTGGTCCCCCCCCTCACAGAGCCCCTCCTTCATTCCCATCCCCTTCTCTTCTGAGTGAGTGGGCTACCACATTTTATATATCTTACTCTGGTACATTAAATCTCTGTAAGGTTGCATGCATCCACTGAGGCCAGATAAGGCAGCGCATTTGGGGAATGGACTCCACACACAGGCAACTGCTTTAGGGACAGTCCTCTCTCCTGATGTTGGGGGACCTGCATAGAGACTGAGCTTCACATCAGCTACATATGTGTGTGGGGTAGGAATGAGGGGGTGGGCTCTGTCTAGCCTCTGTATGCTCTTTGGTTGGTGGCTGTCTCTGAGAGCCTCCAAGGTCCATGTTAGTTGACTCTGGTAGTATTCCTATGGAGTGGCTATCCTATTCAGGGCCCTCAGTCCTTATCCCAATTCTTCCATAAGATCCCTGAGCTCTATCCAATATTTGCCTCAGCATATCTGCACCTGTTTCAGTCAGCTTCTGGGTAGAGCCTCTCAGAGGAGAGTTAGGCTAGACAAAATAGACTATAATTAATAGTATGAGGTATTGGTGCTTCCCCTGGCATGGGTCTCAACTTAGGCTGGTTACTGGTTGGCCATTCCTTAAGTCTCTGATCTACCTTTGTCTCTCCATTTCTTTTAGACAGTACAAATTTGGGGTAAAGTTTGTGTGTAGGTTGGCCTCCTTATCCTTCCTCTGGGGATCCTGCGTGGCTACAAGAGGTGGTCTCTTAAGGTTCCATGTCCCTCCCTACTGCTATGAGTTTCATCAAAGGTCACCTGGATTGAGTCCTGAGAGGTGTATGGTACTTCCTAGTGATTTCCCAACACACCCACTTACCCCTGGAAGTTGCAAATTTCTATTCATTCAAATGGACACCTTGTCCTCTCTCATGTTTCTCCCAACACCTGATCGTGATCCTATTCTCCGCCTGTCCTCTCCTGCTCAATTTCTTCCTTCCCTCTGCCTCCTCTGTCTATTTAGTTCCCTATTCAAATAGATTCAAACATCCTCACTTGTGCCTTTTTTGTTTGTTTAACTTCTTTGGGTCTGTGGACTATATTGTGGGTATCCTCTACTTTATGGCTAATACCCACTTATCAGGGATTACATACCATGCGTGTCCTTTTGGCTCTGGCTTACTTCACTCAAGATAACATTTTCTAGTTCCATCCATTTCATATAATGGGTTTGTATCTTATTCACTCCCCTCCCTCAACTCCTCCTATGTCAACTCCTGCTTCCCCTACTTCCAACCCACCCAAAATTGTGTTCTCTCTCTCTCTCTCTCAACTCATCAATTCCAATATGTCCTATCCGTATATGTTAGTCAGTGTTCTATTGTTGTGAAAAGACGACATGACTGAGATAACTCTTTTCCTATAACAAAGTATTTAACTTGGGCTTACTTACATTTTCAGACATTTATTCTGTTATCATCATGGAGGGAAACATGGAAGAGTACAGGTAGAAATGGTACTGGAGTTGTAGTTGAGAATTCTGTGCTTGAAATAGGATATTTTAAAAACCCAAAACACAATCCCAGTGACAGACTTCCTCCAGCATGATCATACCACCTATCCTTTCAAACAGTCCCACTTTCTAATGACTATGCCATACTTATTTTTCTTGCTGCACTTTAAATTCCATACTCCATTTCCGGGTAATTTTTCTCGTTTTGGAATTATATTTGTTATGTAACCATTATGATTTCCATTTTGATCTACTTTTTGTATTTCCCCTTAATTTATAGTATTTATTTATTTGTTTGTTTATTTTACTTATTCATTTTACATCCCATTCACTGTCCCCCTCCCAGTCACCCCTTCTCACAATCCTTCTCCCGTTCCTCCCCTCCTTCTCATTGGAGCAGGGAGTGGCCCCCTGGGTATCTCCCCACCCTAGAAAATCAAGTCTTTGTGAAGCTAGGTATATCCTCTCCCAATAAGACCAGATAGGGAAGTCAGCTAGAAGGACATATCCCACTTACAAGCAATAGCTTTGGGACAGCACCTGCTCCAGTTATTTAGGACCTAGATGAAGATCAAGATACATATCTGCTACCAGTAAGCAGGGAGGCCTAGGTCTGGCACCTTGTATATGCTCTTTGGTTAGTGGTTTAACCTCTGAGAGCTCCAAAGGTTAGTTGACTTTGTTGTTCTTCCTGTGGAGTTCCTATCTACTTAGAGGCCTCAATCCTTCCCATTCTTCCTTAAGAGTTCAAAAGCTCCACCTACCCACTGCTTGCCTTTGGATATCTGCATCTGTCTGAGTGACCTGCTGGGTGGAGCCTCTAAGAGGACAGCCATGCCAGATTCCTTTCTGCACGTATAACAGAGTGTAGTGGCTATTCCTGGTTGTCAACTTGACTATATCTAGAATGAACTACAATCCTGAATTGGAGGCTTACCAGTGATCCTAATCTGGAGGCTGGGAGATACAAGTTTTTGACCTGGAAGCAAGGTCCCACCCTGCTAAGCTTATTGTTTATACTTTTGCAGTTGAACAAGGGACTTGGTTATTATTCTCATTTGGAATTTTAATCTGAAATGAACAACAATCTGGAAATAGAGAGTACAACTATGATCCAGATCTTGAGGCTTTTCATTTCAATCTTGAGGAATAGTAGCCATAAAAACTTAGGTCCAGTGAGTACATATCATGTGAGTTCTTTTGTGATTGGGTTACCTCACTCAGGATGATGCCCTCCAGGTCCATCCATTTGCCTAGGAATTTCATAAATTCATTCTTTTTAATAGCTGAGTAGCAGAATACCCAAGATATAAGATACAATTTGCGAAACACCTGAAACTCAAGAAGAACAAAGACCAACTTGTGGATACTGTGCCCCTTCTTAGAATTGGGAACAAAACACCCATGGAAGGAGTTACAGAGACAAAGTTTGGAGCTGAAATGAAAGGATGGATCATCTAGAGACTGCCATACCCGGGATCCATCCCATAATCAGCATCCAAATGCAGACACCATTGCATACACCAGCAAGATTTTGCTGAAAGGACCCTGATATAGCTGTCTCTTGTGAGACTATGCTGGGGCCTAGCAAACACATAAGTGGATGCTCACAGTCAACTATTGGATGGATCACAGGGCCCCCAATGGAGAAGCTAGAGAAAGTACCCAAGGAGCTGGGGGGATATGTAATCCTATAGGTAGAAAAACAATATGAACTAACCTGTACCCCCGGGAGCTCTTGTCTCTAGCTGCATATGTATCAGAAGATGGCCAGTGGAAAGAGAGGCCCATTGGTCGTGCAAACTTTATATGCCTCAGTACAGGGGAACGCCAGGGCCAAGAAGTGGGAGTGGGTGGGTGGAGGAATGGGTGGGGGAGGGTATGGAGGACTTTTTGGATAGCATTGGAAGTGTAAATGGAATAAATACATAATTAAAAAAAAAAAACCCTTAGGCTTATCCAGGCGTGGTGGTGCACACCTATAATCCCAGCACTTGGGAGGCAGATGCAGGAGAATTTCTACGTTTGAGGCCAGCCTGGTCTACAGAATAAGTTCCAGGACAGCCGAGGGCTACACAGAGAAACTCTTTCTTGAAAACAACAACAACAACAACAACAACAAAAAACAAAAACAAAAACAAAAACAAAAACAAAAGCCTTAGGCCCAGGAATGGTGATGCACACCTTTAATCCCAGGAGACAGAGACAAGCAGATCTCTGAGTTCAAGGTAAGCCTAATACAGAGCAAGTTCTAGGTAAAGAAAACTTAAATCCAGGTTTGGTGGCCCACACCTTTAATCCCAGTGCTTAGGAAACAGGCCTGCAGATCACTCAGATCAAAGTCAGTCTAGGGAGCAAGTTCCAGGACAGCCAAGTTTAGGCAGTGAAGGAATTGGAAAACAGAAAGTGATAATGTAATAAAACAAGGGGGCCATGTTCCAGTCCAAGAAAGCAGAAGAATTTGGCAGCTTTAGCCACGTGGCTCTGGATTCAGAGTCCATAATAAAAGGGACTACTAGGACAATTGATGCTGGTTAGCTGGAACTAAGAAATTAGTGGTGATTAAGAAGAGACCAGCATCATTGAGATGAAATCTTCTGGGAAGTGTTTTCTGAAAGCACAAAGAAGCTGCATTCCAGAGATGGCCAAGGTTGTACCTTGTGCTGCAGCTATACTTGGTAATGCGTAAGAGTCATGTGTAAGGTGGTACTGGTGTTGAAGGCATGAAGGGGTCATGAAGAACAGCAGAATCTTGGTACTGTGAGAGCCCATGGAAGGCCATTGGTGAAGATGCAGTCTCGTTAGCAATTAACAGCCCAGAACTGAAGGGGTCATGCAAAGGACTTGAGACTTGGAACCATGAAGAGAGTCTATGAGAGGCTATTGGTGAAGCCTAGTTGGAATGGAACACCCCAGTGTATTGGAGATGTCAATACCATGGGATGATCATCAAGAACAGCAACAGCAGTGAAGTGGATCAATCTGAGCTTAGAGTGCTACAGAGGGCAAAGCTGAAGTAGTGACACCAACCCTTTGGATGAGCCCAGAAGATCATGTGTGGATCCCAGACATTGAAAGAAGCAGCTGTAACATTGAACTTGCCATGGATACCTAAAGATGTTAAAGAGGCCACAGCCATGGGATACCTGCTGAGGAAAGCTGTTAACAGGGAGTGGAACCATCCCAGGAAAAAGAAGTTTGTTGCAGTCAACGAAGATGAAAAAGAAGTAGAGATCTGAAAGCCACTATGACATCAGACATGGAGACTTTTGGAGTTTGCTCAGTTGATTGTCTGTCTTGTCTTGGAGATTACAGTTAAGTGATAGGGTGAATCTCAAAAGAGACTTTCAACTTTGGACTTTTAACTTTGTTGAGACTTCTATAAACTATGGGGATTTTGGAAGTTGGACTAAATGTACTTTTTTATTATGTTATGTTTAGGTATGGCCTCCATAGACTCATGTGTTTGAACAAGCCTATTTGGAGTCAGGGAGTGGAATGTGTTGGTTTGTATATTCTTGGACCAAAGGGTGGCACCATTTAGAGGTATGCCCTTCTTAGAAGAGGTGTGATCTGGCTGGAGTAGGTGTGTCACTGTGGATGTGGGCTTAAGACCTTCACCCTAGTTGCCTGGAAGTCAGTCTTCCACTAGCAGCCTTCAGATGAAGACCAGGAACTCTCAACTCTGCCTGCGCCATGCCTGCCTGGATGTTGCCATGCTCCTACCTTGATGATAATGTACTGAACCTCTGAATCTGTAAACCAGTCCCAAGTAATGTTGTTTTTTATAAGACTTGCCTTGGTCATGGCATCTGTTCATAGCAGTAAAACCCTAACTAAGACACTATCCTTAATAATATCAGTGATTGGTGCATGGCCATGTAATGGGATTTTTAATCAGTTTTTCTACAGAAATATCCTTTTTTATTGATATTTCACTATTTTTTCATTATTGTTCAATTCTGGTTTACCTACTCACAGGCCTACTTACAGATGCCACAATAAAAGAGATACTGAGTTGAATAGAAAGTTATGTGCTTAAAATACTGTCAAACTACATTTTCCTCCAGCACATTCAACATTTCATGTTTCACAATGAGGATTTAGATCTATTTGAAGTTTATTTTGGGCAAAGTACTAGATATAGATCTAATTTCTTTATGCTGCCTAAGGACAGCCTAATTTTCTAGCATTTTGAATTCTGCAATGAATCTACCTGGTTTTATTTAGTCAAAGGCTTTCATTACTGATTCAGTCTCCTTATTGGTCATGAATCTGTTTATGTTGTTGATCTCTTCTTAGTCAAATTTTGGAGGTTTGGATGAATTAGAAATTCATTAAATTATTTTATGTTTTCTAACATAATAAAACATAGGCTTTTACAGGATTTCATTATAATATTTTGGATTTCTTTAGTGTCTGTTGAAACGTTTCTTGTTCACCTATGATTCTGTTGATTTTGGCCATCTCCTTCTTTCTCTAGAATGCAATGTAAGCAGTCCTCTGAGAGAGATTTATAATTCTAATTGACATCAAATATCAATAAAAGTACACATAAATGATTTGGTGATGCAAGTCCAAAACTTGAAAAAACAAATGAAACTAAATTCAATAAATGTGAATAAACAAAAAAATACTAGGGCAGAAATTAATGATTCAAAAAAGGTGAGAAACATTGAATCAACAAATCTCAGAATATGGTTTCTGAGAAGGTAAAATTCACAAACCCTTGAAATGTGATGCCACATCCCTCAAATAAACATTCTTTCCAGTTTTTTTTTTTTTGTAATCAACTAAGCAGAAATATAGAATAAAATAACTCAAAAACTATAAAAATTTAACTCAATATTTCAACATGTATATTTCAAGTCCATGATCATTTTGAAGATTTGAAGGTCAGAATTTTAAGGTTAACCCTGTAATTGTTACATTGAAATCTTTATATATTGAACTCCATCAGGGATACTTAATACATTCCACAGTTTAAAGAAGTTGAACACTGAAGATAGAGGATCTACTCAGATCATCAACAAGCTGTGTTTTCTAGTAGTTGCTATTGAGAGTCTGCCTTCAGACTGTAGGAGTAAAGGACCACTTAGTTAGATGTTGACCTGCTGCCTAGAGTTCACAATTCACCTCCTATGTAATGTAAATCAAGGGCTTTCATGAGTGATGATAGCTGGTCCACTCACAGAATGCAGTGTAGAGCCCACTCTCAAGTCATACCTTGTATACGAAAGTGAATCTGAAGTAGGTTTAGTTTTCCACAACCCTGTAAGTTTTATTTTCATTTTTTTTTTTTGGCACACATTTTGTTAGTCTTGGAAAGTAGCCCTAAATGTTACTACACCCCCCTCTTTGCCCACCTGGAAAGATTAAAAAGTAAACATTAATTTTACTTCATCTCCTTAATATATTTTGATGCTTACACCCTTTGTAAGACTAAGGGTCATAAACTATTAAGATTTCTTCTGACCCAGGAATTACATTGATAATTGTAAAATGAGCTTAAATTATAAGCACCCCGATGATTTTTTTGGGAAATGTGTGTTGGTAAAGATATTGGGCTTGTTTTCTGTTGTGCTGTTTGGGAATTCACCATTTCTTCTGTCCTTTCGAACTCTAAAATGCCTAACTTACATCTCATTCATAGGGTTGCATGACAAGTGATGTTCAAAAATGATACAAATAACAGAATCAAGGGAAACACCTTCAAGGTTAGATTCAATAATCTAAGTGCCATTTGCTTTCCTCTATGTTATAAGGAAACACAAGAAACCCTCCTTGCCCCTGAGCTAAAGTCATTTCCTTCCCTTATTTGTTCTTATTGTACTAAATAATAAGTTTCACATGGTTAATGCTATCATTATCAATAGCAAAGTATAAATGGCACCAATAAATAAAGTGTGCTCAGAAACAAAATATGTTCTGTAGCCTAAGAGTTCAAAGTATTATCCTGCCAGATGGAAAGCTTCATTAACTTTTCATTTCTCAGGAAATTTTGTAGAACCAAAATAATCCATACTTTTTTAGAATGGAAAGAAGAGGAAATAGAGGGCAGGTCAGAGACTTGCTTATAGGAAAGATTATTTCTCTCTGGATATAAACAATGTGACTGATACTGTGTCTGGGGTCATATTGCAGCCTATCTGTAGCATCTAGTCAGGAAACTGAGATATGAAAGCGAATAAAACTAACAAACTCTAAATTCAGTGATAATAATAGGTAAGTTTATTTGACATGTGGTTGATATTATTGTTCTTCCTTTGGGGTTGCAAATCTCTTCAGTTCCTCCAGTCCTTTCTCTAACTCCTACATTGGGGACCGCATGCTCAGTCCAATGGTTGACTGCAAGCATCTGCCTCTGTATTTGTAAGGCTCTAGCAGAGTCTCTCAGGAGACCGCTATATTCTGGTCCTGTCAGCAAGCACTTCTTGGCATCTGTAAAAAGTGTCTGCTTTTGGTGATTGTATGTGGGAAGGATACCCAGGTGGGGCAGTCTCTGAATGGCCTTTCCTTCAGTCTCTGCTCCACAGTTTGACTCTATATTTCATCCTTTGAGTGTTTGTTTGTTTGTTTGTTTGTTTGATTTGCCTTCTAAGAAGGACTGACACCTCCACTCTTTGGTCTTCCTTCTTTAGCTTCGTGTGGTCTGTGAATTGTATCTTGGGCATTCTGAGCTTTTGGGTTATTATCCACTTATCAGTGAGTACATACCATGTGTGTACCTTTGTGACTGGGTTAACTTGGTCAGGATGATATTTTCAAATTCCATCCATTTGCCTAAGAATTTCATGAAGTCATTGTTTGTAATAGCTGAGTTGTGTAAGTATCACATTTTCTGTATCCATTATTCTGTTGAAGGACATCTGGGTTCTTTCCAGCTTCTGACTATTATAATAAGACTGCTATGAAAATAGTGGATCTTGTGTCCTTGTTATATGTTGGAACATCTTTTGGGTATATGCCCAGAGGTGGTATAGCTGAGCCATCAGGTAGCACTAGGTCCAGTTTTCTGAGTAACTACCAGACTGATTTCCACAGTGGTTGTACAAGCTTGCAATCCCATGAACAGTGGAGGAGTGTTCCTCCTTCTCCACATCCTCACCAGCATCTGCTCTCACCTGAGTTTTTTATTTTAGCCATTCTGATGGTGTGATGTAGAATTTCAGGGTTGCTTGATTTGCATTTCCAGTTACTAAAGATGTTGATCACTTCTTTAGTTACTTCTCAGCCATTCAGTTACTGGTAAACTTGACATACTGAAATTATGCCAAGAAAATTAGCCTGCCTGCTTTAGTAAATGAAATTTGCACCCACCCATTTACTTTATGCTAAGTAATATTCTCTCTGAATAAAACTTTGTGGTTCACTCTTTCTCAGTGACATATTTGATGAATTATATTAAGTATTAAATTAGCTGTTGATGAAAATAAATTCCAAGTAGCTCATAGGATTCTCATCCTGTCATGGACTCATACTAAATACGAAGGGCCTTCCATGGGTATTGTTCTTAAGAGCAAATATAATATATGGAGAGAGACTATCTGAAATGGGGACCCAGGCACCCAGGAACTCCACCTGACCAGTGGCATGGGTTCCTTCCGGTTTGGGCAGGTGCCCTGAGCAAAGCTTGGGCACGAACTCTGCAGCCAGTCCTACAACACCCAGAGGAAACTCCATTCCTAAGCACTCTAACATGACCAAGATGATAGAATCAGAGGTAAGGAAGACACATCATCTGCCCCAACACCAGGAGTAACTGGAACCAGTGGGACCCAGGCACCCAGAAACTCTGCCCAACCCAGTGGCCCATGTTCCTGAACATACCTCGGGTGTGAACTCTGCAGCCAGTCGCACAACACCCAGAGGAAGCTCCGCTTCCAGGTGCTTTAACACACCCAGGATCATAGGATCAGAGTTGGCCTGAGCAGACATTGGGTGCTAATTTCACAGCCAGTCACACAACGCCCAGAAGAAGTTCCACTCCCAGGCACTCTAAGTTACCCAGGACCACAGGATCACAGGAGCTTGGTCACACCAGGATCTCAGAGTCCCAGAGGTAGTATGACTCCCAGGAACTCTGACAAATACAGGATCTCAGGATCACAGGATCACAGAGACAACTGAACTCTGAGGAATTCTGATACAAGCAAGATCACGGGAAGGACAGATACATGCTCTAGTCAGATATAGTGAGGGCAGGTCGCACTAGAGATAATCAGATTGTGTGAGTCAAGCATAAGAACATAAGCAACAGAGACCAATATTACTTGGCATCATCAGAACCCATGTCTCCCACCATAGCAAGTCCTGGATAGAACATCACACTGGAAAAGCAAGATTCGGATTGAAAATCACTTCTCAATATGGTGATAAAGGACTTTAAGTAGGACATAAATAACCCCCTTAAATAAATACAGGAGAAGACAGGAAAACAGCTAGAAGCCCTTAAAGAAGGAAGCACAAAAATCCCTTAAAGAATTACAGGAAAACACAATCAAACAGGCAAAGAAAATGAACAAAACCATCCAAGATCTAAAAATGGAAAGAGAAACAATTAAAAAAAAAAAAACCACAAAGGCAGACAACCCTGTAGTTAGAAAACCTAGGAAAGAAATCAGGAGTCATAGATGCAAGCATCACCAACAGAATACAAGAGATAGAAGAGAGAATCTCAGGTGCAGAAGATACAATAGAAAACATTGACACAACAGTCAAAGAAAATGCAAAATGCAAAAAGATCCTAATCCAAAAAATCCAGGAAATCCAGGACAAAATAAGAAGACCAAACCTAAGGATAATAGGTATAGAAGAGATGTAAGATTCCTAACTTAAAGGACCAGTAAATATCTTCAACAAAATTATAGAAAAAAAAACTCCCATAATCTAAAAAAAGTGATGGCCATGAACTTACAAGAAGCTTATAGAACTCCAAATAGATTGACCAGAAAAGAATTCTTCCTGTCAAATAATAATCAAAACACCAAATACACCAAACAAAGAATGAATATTAAAAGCAGTAAGGGAGTCTCTAGATGGTCCATCCTTTCGTCTCAGCGCCAAAGTTTGTCTCTGTAACTCCTTCCATGGGTGTTTTGTTCCCAATTCTAAGAAGGGGCAAAGTGTCCACACGTTGGTCTTCGTTCTTCTTGAGTTTCATGTGTTTTGCAAATTGTACCTTGTATCTTGGATATTCTAAGTTTCTAGGCTAATATCTACTTATCAGTGTGTACATATCATGTGAGTTCTTTTGTGTTTGGGTTACCTCACTCAGGATGATGCCCTCCAGGTCCATCCATTTGCCTAGGAATTTCATAAACTCATTCTTTTTAATAATCGAGTAGTACTCCATTGTGTAAACATACCACATTTTCTGTATCCATTCCTCTGTTGAGGGGCATCTGTGTTGTTTAATCAGCCTCCAAACACTGACAGCATTGCATACACTAGCAAGATTTTGCTGAAAGGACCCTGACATAGCTGTCTCCTGTGAGGCTGTGCCAGGGCCTAGCAAACACAGAAGTGGATGCTCACAGTCAATTATTAGATGGATCACAGGGCCTCCAATGGAGGAGCTAGAGAAAGTACCCAAGGAGCTGAAGGGGTCTGCAACCCTATAGGTAAAACAGCAATATGAACTAACCAGTACCCCCAGAGCTCTTGTCTCTAGTTGCATATGTATCAGAAGATGGCCTAGTCAGCCATCATTGGAAAGAGAGGCCCGTTGGTCTTGCAAACTTTATATGCCTCAATGCAGGGGAATGCCAGGGCCAAGAAGTGGGAGTGGGTGGGTAGGGGATTGGGGGGAGGGTATGAGGAACTTTGGAGATAGCATTGGAAATGTAAATGAAGAAAATACCTAATAAATAAATAACAAAAAATGCAGTAAGGGAAAACGGTCAAATAATTTATAAAGACAGACTTATCAAAATTACACCAGACTTCTCACCAGAGACTATGAACTAGAGACTAGAACATCCTGAGCAGATCTCATACAGACCCTAGGAGAACACAAAAATCCATCTCAGGCTACTATACCCAGCAAAACTCTCAGTCACCATAGACAAAGAAATCAAAATATTCCATGACAAACCAAATTACACAATATCTTTTCATAAATCTAGCCCTACACATGATATTCAATGGAAAACACCAACACAAGGAGGGAAATTAAACCCATAGAAAAAGCAAGAATGTAATTTTTCAACAAACCCAAAAGAAGATAGCCACACAAACATAATTCCACCTCTAATAACAAACATAACAGGAGGTAAAAATCACGTTTCCTTAATATATCTAAACATCAATGGACTCAATTCCCCAATAAAAGACATAGACTAACAGAGTTGATACATAAACAGGACCTATCATTTTACTGCATACACCTCAGTGACAAAGAGTGACACTACTTCAGACTAAAAGGTTGGAAAACAATTTTCCAAGCACATAGTCCCAACAAATGAGTTGAAGTAGCCATTGCAATAGTGAATAAAATCAATTTATCAAAAAAGATCGGGAAAGACACTTCATACTGGTCAAAGGGAAACATCTACCAAGACAAACTCTCAATTCTGAACATCTATGCTCCAAATGCAAGGGCACCCACATTCATAAAAGAACGTTTCTAAAGCTCAAAGCATACATTGAACCTCACACAAAATAGTGTGAGACTTCAACACCCCAATATCAGCAATGGACAGATCATGGAAACAGAAACTAAACAGAGACACAGTGAAACTAACAGAGGTTATGAAAACAAAGGGATTTAACAGATATTTATAGAACATATCATCCTAAAGCAAAAGGCTATACCTTTCTCTCAGCACCTCATGGCTCCTTCTCTAAAACTGACCATATAATTGGTCACAAAACAGTCCTCAATAGATACAAGAAGATTGAAATAATCCCATGCCCCCTATCTGATCACCATGGACTAAGGCTGGTCTTACAAAATAAATAAATAAATAAATAGATAAATGAATGAATGAATGAATGAATGAATGAATAAATAAAATAAGAAAGAAAAATGGAAAGCACACCTACTCATGGAAGCTGAACAACTCTCAATGGTAACTTGGTCACAGAAGAAATAAAGAAAGACATTAAAGGCCTTTTAGAATTTAATGAAAATGAAGACACATCATACCAAAATTTTTAGGACACAATGAAAGCAGTGGTAAGAGGAAAACTCATAGCTCAAAGTGCCTCCAAAAAGTAACTGAAACAGTACATCTGAAAGCTCTAGAACAAAAAGAAGCAAATACACACAAGAGGAGTAGATGGCAGGAAATAATCAAACCCAGGGATGAAATCAAAAAAGTATAGACAAAAAGAACTATGCAATATGTACTCACTGATAAGTGGATATTAGCCCAAAACCTAGGATACCCAAGATATAAGATACAATTTGCTAAACACATGAAACTCAAGAAAAATGAAGACTGAAGTGTGGACACTATGCCCCTCCTTAGAAGTGGGAACAAAACACCCATGGAAGGAGTTACAGAGACAAAGTTTGGAGCTGAGAGGAAAGGATGGACCATGTAGAGACTGCCTTATCCAGGGATCCACCCCATAATCAGCATCCAAACGCTGACACCATTGCATACACTAGCAAGATTTTATCGAAAGGACCCAGATGTAGCTGTCTCTTGTGAGACTATGCCGGGGCCTAGCAAACACAGAAGTGGATGCTCACAGTCAGCTAATGGATGGATCACAGGGCTCCCAATGGAGGAGCTAGAGAAAGTACCCAAGGAGCTAAAGGGATCTGCAACCCTATAGGTGGAACAACATTATCAACTAACCAGTACCCCGGGGCTCTTGACTCTAGCTGCATATGTATCACTGGAAAGAGAGACCCGTTGGACACGCAAACTTTATATGCCCCAGTACAGGGGAACGCCAGGGCCAAAAAGGGGGAGTGGGTGGGTAGGGGAGTGGGGGTGGGTGGGTATGGGGGACTTTTGGTATAGCATTGGAAATGTAAATGAGCTAAATACCTAATAAAAAATGGAAAAACAAAACAAAAGAAAAAGAACTATGCAAAGAATCGACCGAACCAGGAGCTCATTCTTTGAGAAAATCAACAAGATAGATGTCTTAGTCAGGGTTTCTATTTCTGGACAAAATATCATGACCAAGAAGCAACTTGGGGAGGAAAGGGTTTATTCAGCTTACACTTTCCACATTGCTGTTCATCACCAAGGAAGTCATAACTGGAACTCCAGCAGGGCAGGAAGCAGGAGCTGATGCAGAGGCCATAAAGGGATGTTCTTTACTGGCTTGCTTCCCTGGCTTGCTCAGCCTGCTCTCTTATAGAACCCAAGACTACCAGCCCAGAGATGGTCCTACCCACGAGGGGCCCGACCCCTTGAACACTAATTGAGAAAATGCCTTACAGGTGGATCTTGTGGAGGCATTTCCCCAACTGAAGCTCCTTTCTCTGTGATAACTCCAGCTTGTGTCAAGTTGACACAAAACTAGCCAATACAATAGATAAACCCTTAGCCAGACTAAACAGGGGGCACAGAGACAGTATCCAAATTAATAAAATCAGAAATGAAAGGGGAGATATAACAATGAAATATATACTAAAATAATTATTCTGTTTGTTGAATATTGACATTTGAACATATTTACATCATATTCTTCAAAAGAAGAAAAGAAGAGAAAAGAAAAAAACAAAAACAGAACTTAACATAGAATTTTATACTGAAAAGGACTCCTCTGTGACTAGAATATAAGTGGGTGAAAACTATTTAATTTATTGAATAAATACAAAAGGCATATTTACAACCCAGGAAAATCTGTACAAAAGTTTCCATAAGTATAACTATAAAGAAATGGTTATTATAGAGAATAATGGGAATGGGAGAAGAGAAGTCACACATAATTGGGGACAGCTAGGAATCACTCATGAAAGCCTTTAGGCTAAGCAAAGGAACTCTGTATTATGCCACAGCCATCAGGCAACCACTGAGCTGCATATACCACCATTTTATGCACTATTGCTCATTCACTGCAACCCTAGATTTTTTTTCACCACTTGTTACTGTCTCTCTATCAGTGCTCACCAGAGGGCTACTAGCAATAGCAACTGAGAGTGATGGATGCAAACCCAGACCATAACTTACACTGACTGTATGAGCAGCTCACTCACACTTTGACCCTTCTCGGGTTTTCTGTATAGCTAAAATTCCTATAACTAATACAGACCTCAGTTTGTGTGTGAATCAAGGCTTGTTGTTGTTGTTGTTGTTGTTGTTGATGAAGATGAAGATGTTGCTGGTGGAAAATATTCTTATATATTGAATAAATTTTTGTGATAGCATGTAATAAAGTATATAAAGAATAAAATGAAAACCGGGTTATTCATTTCCATAATATTTCGTGTATCAGCTATTTTCCAATACTTTTCTTCTGAATCAGAATACTCACATGTATAGAATAATATAGAGATACATTTCATCAATAGAAAGATGCCCCAGTTGGGGGTCAATATTTAAAATATTTAAAACCTTTACATTTTCAAATAGATTGATAAACCCATAATTTATGTGGAAAAACAAATGATCTGAATAATTCTCATTTGTTAAATTACTAGTGTTAATAACTTGAAAGTTGTAATTAAATGTCTTGTGCATTTTTTGTTGGTGTGTGTGTACAGCACCCAGTGAGAGGCTATGATGTGCTTCTGACTCTCAGTCCTTCATAACGAAAGGCAATAAAAACAATGTATATTTGTCAAACATAGAAAACAAATTTATTATTGGATTCATAATGGAATGGTAGGTAGAAAAAGACATGGAAACAAACATGGAAGTCCTTGTAATGTGTTTAAAATTTAGAATTATTTTCTATTACAATGAGGCATTTGATCTTTCAGGTCAGTTGACAAACTTTTGAAAGATAAATCCAACATTACTGTTTTGGATAATGGGTAGAATACAAAAAAAACTACTGGTTAGTTTGAAGGACATCGAAGGAGATCAGCTAAATGAGTCCAGTTGCAGTGAAAACGATGAGAAAAGAGGCATATGATTGATGGTCTTCACTTTTATTTAAACCTTTACTGACTACAGCTCACACTGTACTGTGGTAGCCATTAGGATTACAAAAATGAGCTGTGAGTTTGGTGGACAGATACATCATTAAAAGCACTTCTTTATCCATGCTTTCCCTATTGGAACAAGAACAAGTAGTTCTTATTTATGACATCAAAATGGCCACCTGGTAACATAACAATAGTAATTTACATTTCCAAAGCATTTTGCAGTTTAAGAAATATCAGTCATGCACTTTATATTGATTTTCAAACAATACTGGGGTAGTGGGATATTCTCCTTATCTTTCAATGAGGAGTTGTAGGTACATTTGTAGCAAAAGGCTTGAGTTTACACAGACTGTAGATTGGAATTGTAGTCACATATCTAAATTCAACTCAATATGGCTTTTCTCTATAATTTTACCCTATACATATTCTATTGTTGATGATAAAGTAAGTTTTTCCTTCCCTGTAATAACTGTGTGTTAGGTTTTTTTTTTCTTTAAAAAAGTATTGGTAGATTCAATTCTATTAGTTCTGTTGCTATACCCCTTGAAGAAATTAGTTCTGCTATATTATTTGATTCTATAAAATAGGTTTCATGGGTTTTATAGCTGGGTTGGTGTCCAGATTTCTCTTTCCATGGCTGGCAGAACATTTGTTTTCTCTTCTAGGCCTGCTCATTGCTGAAAGGAAACACAGGGGTGTGGATCTGGCAAGCATGGAGGTTGGGTGGGGTGTGCTTAGAGGGGGGGGGAAGGGAAATCTGTGGTCAGGATGTATTTTAGGAAAGAAGAATCTATATTAAATTACAAAATATTTTTCAGTATATAAAGAACCTCCCTGTCAAAGTGATGAAAATAAAACCACACATTCCAAAATGAAACAAAACAACAAACCAGAGACACATGAATAAAACAATAAAAAATGTTTGTTCCTTCATTCTTTAAAAGACTTGTAAAGACTTTTAGTCTTTTACATTTTTATTCAAAATCTAAAAAAGGAAGACATTTTCGATGTCAATTTCATAAATATTAGATATAAATTTATATGAAATAGTAAAATATCAAACTCTGTTGCAAGAACTTAAAATACAAACTATTACATGTAAAGAATTCTGTCCATAACAATGTAGCGTTGAAGAGCTTAACATAAAGAGAACAGACTTGGAGGAAGAGTAAACTTCTAGGCAATCCTAGACACAGGTGGCCATTCAGCTTGTGATCATAGATTTTATTCTTTTTATCAAAAGGAATTCCCAACACTCATGTCTTGATCTCTAAACTCTAGACTCTAGTAATGGACCTTAACTCCTAGGAAAAATTTGTCTGGTTCCTGAACCACAACATAGGAGAAAGCTAAAAATAAGTGGAAGACCTATAAAAAGGGAAAAGGGAAAGAGAAGCCTGCCGGAGAAAGTTCCTCGTGGTCAGAGCCAGGGCAATAGAGGAAGAAAGTAAACAATTTAGTTTTAAAAAACATTACAAATAGAATACAGTCAAGCTGAGGCCATATCATATATACAAATAAGAAGAAAGTACATGGTCAATAAATAAAAGAAAATGAATGTTAAATTATAACAGTTCTTAAGTTATTAGGCAAACCATACACACACACACACACACACACACACACACATATATATATTTCTTTTTTTTTTTTCTTTGTGGTTAGGATTTAATGATAGCATGATTAGGCACGTGACTTTCTTAATCCTGCTCTCATGAGCTCTGGGGGTACTGGTTAGTTCATATTGCTGTTCCACCTATCGGGTTGCAGACCCCTTCAGCTCCTTGGGTACTTTCTCTAGCTCCTTCATTGGGGGCCCTGTGTTCCATCCAATAGCTGACTGTGAGCATCCACTTCTGTGTTTGCCAGGCACTGGCATAGCCTCACAGGAGACAGCTATATCAAGGTCCTTTCAGAGAAATCTTGCTGGCATATGCAATTCTCTCTGAGTTTGGTGGCTGATTATGGGATGGATCCCTAGGTGGGGTAGTCTCTGTATGGTCCATCCTTTCGTCTTAGCTCCAAACTTCTAACTAGTGTTCCTTTCATCACATCTAACAAATGTGTGAGCTGTCTTTTTAACGTATGATTTGTGCTGTAACTTAAGAACTGCTATTTAGAAGAAAAGAAAGGGCTACTCAGTATGGTGTATTATGTTAATACACACACACACACACACACACACACACACACACACACACACACACACATATATATATATATATACATATATGTAGATATATATGAGAAATATAATATATGTATATATATATACACACAAAACAATACATATAATAAATATAAATAAAAGGGGGTCATGAAATTGATATATGTATACAGACCAGAGTGTGGATTGGAGGGAGCATATATTGTTTCAAATAGAGTCCACATATATGAAATTAAATGAAAAGCCAGTTCAACAACTAAAATCCAGGACAATTTGTGCACAGCATCCTTATCTAAGAGAGTGGGACTGAGGAACCACTTCTATTTATTCCATGGACAGTAAGAGAGCTAAGGACATTGGCTCATATAAATCTAGAAGATATAATCACATCACTTAATGTCTGAGAATGAGCAGGTAATAAAGTAATCATGGTAAATCTTTGAAGATCATATGTACCAATGAAATGGTAAATATTTCTCAGGTGATGTTTATCAAACATTATCTCTCAATGATAACTTTATGTCAGAAAATGATTTGATTATTGGAAATCAATAAAAATTAGTGGAACTATCTTTTGTATATTATGAATAATAATGTATTAGAATATTACTTAATTAAAACCCAATAATTTGGAGCTGTGATAAGATAATGTGATTGGAAAGAATTATCAAAGAATGATAAGGAGATTAAGATACAACAACAACAACAACAACAATAATAATAATAATAATAATAATATATTAAATTAGTTTATTTGAATGTTTGGTATTTATCAGACATGTTTAAGTGTATGCATGTATTAATCTAGTTTTATATTGCAGTAACCATAAAAAAGTTGTGAATGTTTGTACTTTTTATTACAGTGTACTTTCCAAATTGAATCATACACATAGACCAATAAAATCAAACATTGATGAAACTGAACTTTGCGACAGAAAAATCAGATTTTACATATCTTTTGCACAAAACTTCAGAGTATTCCTTTAATATAATGGGAAATACAATTCCTCTATTCACCTATTTCAGCTGAAAACTAGATTGGGTGCTATGGTACCTAGCTTTTTAAATGTGATATTTCTTTTTTTATTGAAAATATTTTTCTTTTAATTTTTTATAGATATTTTATTTATTTACATTTATTCCTTAGTTGAAAATTATTTGTTTAGCTCTGTATCCCAGTTTTAATTGGGTAATTTGGTTCTCTGGAGCCTAACTTATTGAATTCTTTGTATATGTTGGATATTAGCCCTCTACCAGATGTAGGGTTGGTAAAGATCCTTTCCCAATCTGGTGGTTGCCTTTTTGTCTTATTGACAGTGTCCTTTGCCATACAGAAGCTCTGTGATTTTATGAGGTCCCATTTTTCAATTCTTGATCTTAGAGCATAAGCCATTGGTGTTCTGTTCAGGAAAATTTTCCCTGTGTTTGAGGTTCTTCCCCACTTTCTTTACTAATAGTTTCAGTGTATCTCCTTTTATGTGGAGGTCCTTGATCCACTTGTACTTGAGCTTTGTACAAGGAGTTAAGAATGGATCAAATTGCATTATTCTGCATGGTAACCGCAAGTTGTGCCAGCATCATTTGTTGAAAATGCTGTCTTTTTTCCATTGAACGGTTTTAACTCCTTTTCAAAAAATCAAGTGACCATAGAGGTGTGGGTTCATTTCAGGGTCTTCAATTCTATTTCATTGATCTACCTGCCTGTCACTGTACCAATACCATGCAGTTTTAATCACTATTGCTCTGTAGTACAGCTTGAGGCCTGGGATGCTGATTTGCTCAGAAGTTCTTTTATTGTTGAGAATAGTTTTTGCTATCCTGGTTTTTTTTGTTATACTAGATGAATTTGACAGTTGCTATTTCTAACTCTATGAAGAATTGAGTTGGATTTTTGATGGGGATTGCATTGAAACTGTATATTGCTTTCAACAAGATGGTCTTTTTACTATATTATTCCTGTCAATCCATGAGCATGGGAGATCTTTCCATCTTCTGAGGTCTTCTTCGATTTCTTTCTTCAGAGACTTGAAGTTCTTGTCATACAGATCTTTCACTTGTTTGGTTAGAGTCCTACCAAGATATTTATCGTGTTTGGGACTATTGTAAAAGGTATCATTTCCCTAATTTCTTTCTCAGTTTGTTTATCCCTTGAGTAGAGGAAGGCTACTGATCTGTTTGAGTTAATTTTATATCCTGCCACTTTGCTAAAGTTGTTTATCAGGTGTAGGAGTTCTCTGGTGAAGTTTTTGTTGTCATTTAAGTATACTATCATATCATCTGCAAATAGTGATAGGTTGGTTTCTTACTTTCCAATTTGTATCCATTTGACCTCCTTTTGTCGTAAAATTTCTCTGGCTAGGACTTTGAGCTCTTTGAAAAGGTAGGGAGAGAGTGGTCAGCCTTGTCTAGTCCCTGATTTTAGTGGGATTGCTTCAAGATTCTCTCCATTTAGTTCGATGTTGGCTACTGGTTTACTGTATATTTCTCTTACTATGTTTCTGCATGGACCTTGAATTCCTGATCTTTCAAAGACTTTTAACATGAAAGGGTATTGAATCTTGTCAAATGATTTTTCAGCATCTAATCAAATGAACATTCGGGATTTTTCTTTGAGTTTGTTTATGTAGCGGATTCCATATATTGAACCATCCCTGCATCCCTGGGATGAAGCCAAATTGTTCATGGTGAATGATCATTTTGATGTGTTCTTGGATTCTTTTGGTAAGAAATTTAGTGACTATTTTTGCATCAATATTTATAAGGGAAATTGGTCTGAAGGCCTCTTTCTTCTTTGGGTCTTTATGTGGTTTTGGTGTGAGCATAATTGTGGCTTCATAGAATGAATTGGGTAGTGTTCCTTCTATTTCTATTTTGTACAATAGTGTGAAGAGTATTGGTATTAGGTTTTCTTTGAAGGTTGGATAGAATTCTAAACTAAAACCATCTGGTCCTGGGCTTCTTTGTTTGGGGGAATTTATTTCTTTAGTGATTATGGGACTGTTTAGATGGTTTATCTGATCCTGATTTAATTTTGGTATTTGGTATTTGTCTAGAAAATTGTCCATTTCATCCAGATTTTCAACTTGTGTTGAGTATAAGCTTTTGTAGAAGGATCTGAAGATCTTTTGAATTTCCTCAGATTTTGTTATATCTCCCTTTTCATTTCTGATATTGTTAATTTGGGTACTGTCTCTGTGCCCTCTGGTTAGTCTGACTAAGTGTTTATCTATCTTGTTGATTTTCTCAAAGAATGAGCGCCTAGTTTGGTCAATTCTTGGTATAGTTCTTTTGGTTTATACTTTCTTGATTCAGCCCTGGGTTTGATTATTTACTTCTGTCTCCTCCTTTTTTGTGTATTGCTTCTTTTTGTTCTAGAGTTTTCAGCTTTTCTTACCAAGCTGCTAGTGTAAGCTCTCTCCAGTTTCTTTTTGGAGGCACTCAGAGCTATGAGTTTTCCTCTTAGGACTGCTTTCATTGTGTCCCATAAGTTTGGGTATGCTGTACCTTCATTTTCATTAAATTCTAAAAAGTCTTTAATTTCTTCTTTACTTCTTCCTTGACCAAGTTATCATTGCGTAGAATGCTGTTCAACTTTCATGTGTATGTGGGCTTTCTGTTCCTTTTGTTGCTATTGAAGACTAGCCTTAATCAGTAGTGATCTGGTAGGACACATGGGATTATTTCATCTTCCTATATCTGTTGTGGTCTGATTTGTGACCAAATATATGGTCAGTTTTGGAGAAGGTACCATGAAGTGCTGAGAAGAAGGTATATATATATTTTTGATTTAGGATGAAATGTTCTTTTTTTTTCCTTTTTTTTTGGGGGGGGGGGGTTTCAAGACAGGGTTTCTCTGTATAGCCCTGGCTGTCCTGGAACTCACTTTGTAGGCCAGGCTGGCCTTGGAGACTCAGAAATCCACCTGCCTCTGCCTCCCGAGTGCTGGGATTATATGTTAGATCAATTTGGTTAAACATTTCTGTTAGTTTCCCTGTGTCTCTGTTTAGTTTGTGTTTCCCTGATCTGTCCATTTATGAGAGTGGGGTGTTGAAGTCCACAACAATTATTATGCAATTATTGTGTGAGGTGCAATATGTGCTTTGATATTTAGTAAAGTTTCTTTTATCAGTGGGGCTGCCCTTGCATTTGGAGCACACATGTTCAGAATTGAGAGTTCATCTTGGTAGATTTTTCCTTTAATGAGTATGAAGTGGCCTTCTTTATCTTTTTTCGATGACTTTTGGTTCAAAGTTGATATTATCCTATATTAAAATGGCATCTCCCACTTGTTTCTTGGGACTATTTTTTTGGAGAATTGTTTTCCAGCCCTTTACTCTGAGGTAGTGTTTATCTTTGACACTGAGGTTTGTTTCCTGTATGCAGCAAATGCTGGGTCCTGCTTACTTATCCAGTCTGTTAGTCTATGTCTTTTTACTGGGGAATTGAGTCCACTGATGTTAAGAGATAGTAAGGAATTGTGATTGTTGCACATTGTTATTTTTGATGTTATTTTTATGTTTGTGTGGTTATCTTTTGTTGAGTTTGTTGAAAGAAGATTAATTTCTTGCTTTCTAGGGTGTAGCTTCCTTCCTTGTGTTGTTTTCCATCTATTATCTTTTGTAGGGCTGGATTTTTGGAAAGGTATTGTGTACATTTGGTTTTTTCATGGAATATCTTGGTTTCTCCGTCTATGGTAATTGAGAGTTTTGCTGGGTATAGAAGTCTGGGCTGGCATATGTGTTCTCTTAGGGTCTGTATGAGACCTGCCCATGAGCTTTTCTAGTCTCTGGTAAGAAGTCTGGTGTACTTCTGATAGGTCTGCCTTTGTATGTTACTTGACCTTTTTCCCTTACTGCTTTTAATATTCTATCTTTGTTTCATGCATTTGGTGTTTTGATTATTATGTGATGGGAGCAATTTCTTTTCTGGTCTAATCTATTTGGAGTTCTGTAGGCTTCTTTTATGTTCATGGAAATTTACTATTTTGGGATGTGGAAGTTTCATTCTATAATTTTGTTGAACATATTTACTGGCCCTTGTAGATAGGACTCTTCCCTCTCTTCTATACCTATTATCCTTAGGTTTGGTCTTCTCACTGTGTCCTGGATTTCCTGAATGTTTTAGGTTTGACTGTTGTGTCATTGTTTTCTATGGTATCTTCTATATCTGAGATTCTTTATTCTATCTCTTTTATTCTGTTGGTGATGTTTGCATCTCTGTCTCCCGATATCTCCTAGGTTTTCTATCTCCAATGTTGTCTCCCTTTGTGATTGCTTTATTGTTTCTATTTCTGATTCTAGATCCTAAGTGGTTTTGTTCAGTTCCTTCACTTGTTTGGTTGTGTTTTCCTGTAATTCTCTAAGGGATTTTTGTATTTCCTCTTTAAGGTCTTCTACCTGTTTACCTCTTGTATTTCTTTAAGGGAGTTATTTGTGTGCTTCTTAAAATCCTCTATTATCATCATGAGATGTGATTTTAAATTAGAGTCTTGCTTTTGTGGTGTGGTGAGGTAACTAGGGTTTGCTCTGTTGCGAGTACTGAGTTATGATGTTGCCAAGTAGACTTGGTTTCTGTTGCTTATGTTCTTGAACTTGCCTTTCCTCATCTGGTTATCTCTGGTATTAGCTGGTCTTACTGTCTCTGACTTTGTCATGCCCCTCCTGCATGCCTGTGTGTTAGTACTCCTGGGAGACCAGTTCTTTCTGGGAGGAATTTAGTTATGTCAATCTGTGGTACAGGGTATGCTTGGGGTGCAGACAGAGACCAGAAGGATCCTGTCCCCAGCTGATGCTTGGTTCCTGTGTTCTGATGGCTCTGTGGGGGTCCCTCTTGGGCCAGAAATTTGAAGAGATGTGGTGGTCTTACTTGTGCTCACAGGTGTGTAGGCACTCCTGGGAGACCAGCTCTCTCATGGTAGTATATGTGTATGCAGCTCTGTGGCACAGGATCAGCTCTGAGTGCAAGAGACTCGGAGACCCAGGCAGCTCTTTAGTTCCTATGTCTGAGGGTTCCAGGTGGGTTCCACACTCCTGGGACGTTCACTCCTCCCAGTATTACTTGGGTATGGAGCCCTGTGGCAGAGGCTGTGATATTTCTTTAATAAGGGAAATATGAATTCGCGATTTGGTTCTGTACCTTTCAACATCCAGTTCTCCATTGATTTCTCAAAGAAAATCCATCACAGATTCCCATGACTGTTTGAAATAAATCTGTGTGGCATTTTTCCTGCTCCCACTGAAATCTGCATATGGGAACACTTAGATATAGGTATCTTCAGATTTCTTATGGGAAGATCTACATAGATAGTATATGTCTTGATCTCCTAATAGGGCATCACATATAAGGGAGGAAAATTAAGGGCATCATACAATAAGCCTGGAAAAGACCTGTTGAGGACTTAGATGACCAGTGTAACTCATATTGGATATCCCAAAGCTTACAGTCCTAATATGCAGACTTGTTACTCTGTGTCAAAATCTATTACTGTTTCCAAAATCAGACTCTGATACGTGACTTCAGGATACCTTCTTCATGAGACACACATTTGATATGGGCATCTTACTAGAAGCTTCATTACTCTACTTGACTATGAACTCAGGTTTAATCTTGGGAGGAAACTTAGGTTAACTTGCCCAGCATCAGGAAACAAGAAATGATTGCCCCTGTGTTTTCCAAGGACTACAGAACATGTATGGGTGTCATTCTGAATTCTACCTAAAAGGAATTTGAAGTGACTGAAAGGAAGAGCAAAACCCTTCTGAATTAGTAGTGATAAAGAACTTCAAGATAGATGGCTGTTCCAACTTTTTAATATGGATCTAAAAATCCTCATTTCTGAAATCCTCATGATCTTATGCAGGTATCATCTAGGTATAACTGTCCTCTGAGAGGCTCCATCCATATGAACAAAACAGATGTAAAGACCCACGGACAAATATTATATCAAGCTCTAGAAGTCTTATGGGAGAGTTGAGGGAAGGACTGAGATACCATAGAACAGTGATTGAAAGATCAATTCTGAATTTGCTATTTACTTATATTTGCATTTCTTACAACATTCAGATATTAATTCAGTGAGTTTCATTATAAATATGTCCAATGTAAAGACAAAATCAGTATGATATGAAGTTTTAGTTATTTATTTTATAACAGTCAGTGTTTAACTGGTGATTTTTAGGGTCAAATATGAAAGGATAATGATTGTAGGAAGACAGAGAGAGGGAGCGAGGAAAAGAGACAAGACAAAAAGAGTGCATAAGAAAGAGGAGAGAAAAAATATATGTAAAAGTTTCTATGTGAACTTATGCATCTAAGTTTAAATACAGACATATTTCATACAGTGACATTCTTCACATCACTCATTATGGATAATTATTGCAAATATCTAGCAACACATATTCATGATTTTGTACATTCTGGGATTTTTAGTGTTTTTCAGGGATTTTATTCTCAGTTGCCCTCCCTCCAGCTGATTCTAAACAACCATGTTCTTTTCCTTATCACACTCATTTTATTAATTTATCCAACATCTTCCACTTCCTGTCACAGCTGAGTGCTCTACTAACATCTAACCTTGACTTTCAATCTTGGAAGAGGAAATTAATGTCTGCTGCTTTACTGCTCATTTTTTCCTACAAAAAAATGTAACTAGCTTATTATACAACCTTCAAAGTTTAATCCCTAAAGTTACTGGTCTACTTTTGGTTATAAAATTTTCCACAGTGGTGTCCACTTATTAGAACAGCTAAATCATGCTCAAGTCACTTATTAAACTGACCAGACTGTATGCGTCCTCAGCATGTGTGGAATCAGTTCAAATCATTTGAACTTAAAATGTTCAATTGCTTCTGAGTAGAAACATATTACCTGAGGCTGCTGAGAGAATTTACATGCAATAGAGAAGCCATTATCAATTTTGTTGAAACATACAATGGTAAGTTGTGAGGAGGTTGGCACTTTATTTGAAAATATGATAAATACCCTAGATAAAACTATATACAAAACATTGGAATAAAATATATATCTTTATTCTAATTAGAATTTTATTTTAGGTTACAAGAAAAAAATAAGAGATGACTCCTTAAAACTTTTAAATACATAAAACATAAGGTTTTATTATCCCAAAGAGAGATATTCTATTATGCAAATATATTAATTCAGCTGCTAGTGTAGAAACTAAACAGAAATAGATAAAGTTTAAATAAGAATTTTATGCTGAGGAATTGCTGAGTTAGATAATTACCTATTTGGTATTACTTGCATTTCATGTAGGTTTAAAAACATCTTTTTAATTATATATATATATATATATATATATATATATATATATATATATATATATATATACATATATATATATATTCAATGCAAATCTTCTGCTATGACTATAGATTTTCGAAGTTGCTGTGGTAAGAATGATCATTCAAATGTAAATTTAGCAGAGCATAAACATTGCATTTGAAATGTTTTTAACACAGATGTGTTTGCTATGAACCCAAAATGTCCACTTAAGAGATAGAAAATTAGGATAGAAATAAGTGAAGTCTTTTCTATTAATTCATGTGTATTCAGTAATGATTATATTTTATATTTTATGAACATAAGACAATATCTGCATTTGTGTGTATATATGAGGTGGATATCATGACATAAATATAAATACATAATTTATGAGGGAAAATAGAAATTTATTGTCAACTGAAAATTGGAATTTTCTATCAATGTTTTTGTGCTCCTATTTTTATATTTTGTTTCCTCCCAAGAGATGTTTAAACTGGACATTTTAAAAATAATATATATGTTTATGATGCCTTACTTTGGAATTACCCATAAATATTTTCATATCTCCTAAAATTGATGCCAGATCTGAGTCTCACCAGTGTCTCTCCATCGATTGCAACTTTATATGGCATAGACACATCTCTAAGCATGTGCTGGATGAGAAGGGCCACAATCAGGCTGACATTGACGCAGGTTTGTCTGTGACAAGCATTGCTGATACAGCAAGGCAGAGTACTTTGCATCATGCAAGGCAAAGTTCTCACAGTCACATATTATATCCTTGTGTAGTGGTTTGTTTGTTTTTTTTTTAATTTATTTTTTTATTAGGTGTTTTCCTCGTTTACATTTTCAATGCTATCCCAAAAGTCCCCGATACCCACCCCGCCAATCCCCTACCCACCCACTCCCTCTTTTTGGCCCTGGGGTTCCCCTGTACTGGGGCATATGAAGTTTGCAAGTCCAATGGGCCTCTCTTTGCAGTGATGGCCGACTAGGCCATCTTTTGATAGAGCAATGCAGTTTTTCAACCTAACTAGGGCATTGTTACTCTTGCTTAATGGAGATATTTGTGAGTACTCTCATGTCTCATTTCTCATTTCTCATTCACTTCCTATGAAATGAGACTGTAAACTACGGTAGATCCCATTATTAGCACTTGACAATTTGACTGACGTATTTATTACCCCAACACTTGTTCCCTGCTGAGTCTCCCATATGGTGTCCTTCCATCTCCGTTTCTCTATCATCTTTTCTCTTTTCCCTCCATCGATCTCAGCAGTTCAGACAGACACTACTATGTCTCTCAAGCCTGCCACTGTCTGCAGCACACATGGGAAGCTTTTGTCTCCGCACTTTCTTACCTTTTCCAGCAAGACTCCTCGGACGCTTGAATCCTGAGTCTCTCCGATTTATCTCCCCCAATTCTCTCTTGTTCTTGTTTCAGACAGATTTTTTTCCCCTGAAACTGATCTTCTCAAAGTCCCCGTGACCTTCCCATCACTATGTTAACCTCTACACTGTGAAACCACTTTTAGTTCTTGTATTGTGACACCTATTAACAGCATGAAATAAAATTGATCACTTCCTCTGCCTCGAAATACATGCTCAGCTGTCAGGATACTGCAGTCTCCTAGTTGTCCCCCACCCCTCCCCCTCACTCCTCTGAGGCTCTATTACTTTATTCTATTTATTTAAGTCTCTTAATTTTTGAAATGTTTCTGGTTTTAATACTTGTATTGCTTTTCTTTTATGTCTACAGTCATCTAACCACAGAGTGATACATACCAAAAAGCCCATCCTTCCTACTTGCATGATAGGCTTGTGTTGGATTGCTCCTTGCATAGGTAACACTCTACTCAAAGAGGGAATGGACAAATGTACCTGAAAGCAGGTACTACATTCCGCAAGTTGGGCTTCTGGTCCATTCTCATTGTCTGTATCCAAAACTCTTGGTTTTGCCAATCTCAATAATACGCTGTTTATTTTTCCTTTTATCAAAATCTCAGACATATAACTAGTTCTTTTAATTCCTGCACATGATCCATCCTTCCTATTGGGCAATTCATTCCAAAATATTTATTGATTATGTACAAAAATGATGAATCGACCTCTCTCTACAAATGGGAAACACCGCATTATCTGCTTTCCTGTGTAATATTTTCATAGTCGTCTAACAGATTTCTAACTTGATTCTTGAAGTGTCATCCTTGATAATTCTAGACAGGGCTGCACAATAAGCCTAAAAGTAGGTGAAAGTGTATTTTATTTTAGCTTAAAGGTTCTAAAACCAAAAATTTCACTATGTCTTAAATACTTGAGACTCTGTGAGCCTGTTTATTTGTCTGAATGCATTATTGGATGAATTTGTCACAGTAATTTGGATCACTGAAATGTACCCCCTCTAATGATTAGAATGCACATGGACGCCCTCATCCCACACCCCCTGTGTCACTGTTTCTGTCTTTTAACTTTAAAGCCAGATATCAACACATGGACTCCATTATTTTCTTAATTATTTTTCCTCACTGAGTATTTCCTCACTATACTGATCCAACTTAAAACAATTATTTTCACATATTTTATTCATACCTAGTGTTTCTACATGAATCAGCACACTGTCTGCTTCCATGAACACATGCTCTTGTAGAATGTAATCTTTTGGAATGGGTGACATTCACCTAGTAGATGAGGCTACCAACTAATTCTGGTTTGACTGAGAATTGTTCATATTTTTTCACTGTAAATTATGTTCATTGAGTAGTTGTAGCTCTAAGAAAATGTTAAATATCTTGATACTAGTTCTTCAAACATTTGTAAAATAACAGAATGACAAAAGTGGACCTAATTATAGTATTCTTAGATATTATAATGAATGATTCAAGTATTATGGATTGGTTGGATATAACCATATCCAAAGACTCAATGTCATTTATTCAATCATAATTACGCATCAGGTAAGAGCTAGTACAGAACTTGGAAAACACTGTTAGGAAATACTGATTGGTGTTCCTCAGTAATTATTTTTAGGGAGCATACTTGATTAGAATATGTTAATTCTTCTGGTTGTAAAAGACTTACAATAACACTGAGTACAATTTTTAAATACACATAGCATAGACATTTAAGCATATAAATTTTTATTCATGGAAAACTATTGTTATTAGTTAATGGAAAGAGAGTATTCACGTATTGACTTAACTAATGTTTTGATTAATAGCTGGATGGAATTCCTATTACTGGGTAAAAACTTAAGTTTTAGGCATGAAAATTAGAGGATAAGGAATAGGCTCAAGTGATTATTATACACTTATAGAATTATTGTCCCGATATATAGCATTTTGTTTTTATATATCTTTGTGATTCAATTCTTTGTGAACTTATAATAGATGATAAGTTTTTAATCTACATATAATGTAAATATGGTTACTCTTCAAAGCTTTCTTAAATTTAAACTTAGAAAATATAAATGTTCAAATTAAACATGCATATACTAGAGGAAAATGAGCTAAGCATTATTTTCTTACTCAAAGGAAGGGCATCATATAAGATGGCCTCATAGAATGCCCTGTTGAATACTTCCATACTTATTTTTAGTTCATCATTGTAAATATGAGGATGTGTGTCACACAAATTGCTTTTATCACCTTGAATAGCAGCAACTGACTTTGAATATTTTAAAAGGCAGACCATATCTCAATCAATTAAGACCAGGTTAATAAAGAGATATGGACCTAGGCTTCTACATATCCTTTCATGTGCAGAAAAATCTAAAACTATATAAGGCAGTAGATAGTATTACTCTCTTCATTTTTTTGATCTTCCAGTAGGAATATCAGTAGAGAATATGAATATCTCTGACTACCTGTCTCTGAAAATCAGCCCCAGTAAAAACACTTCCAGGAGGCCATGTAAATATATTTTGTGCTTGTCCAAAGGATAATGAAGTTAGTCTTCTGGCCTCACATTGATTCATGGTATTTCATGCATGAGCCAGAAGATTTGTAAAGAGTAGTTCACCATGGGGTTACAGCAGTCACTCAAAATATGTGGCCTGACTAACCAGTGACTGATCATGGGAACTAACTTTTAGAATCCAGAGAACATAAAGGTAAGAAAGATCAGCTACATAAACTGTCATGTCTATCAGAGGTCATAAGAGGAGAGGTCATATGTCAAACAGAAGAGAAATAAGGTGTACTTTATTTGGGGAAAGACTAAAGTAGATTCTTTTACATATATATTTAAAATGATAATGAGTAAAACACATTTTAATAAGGCCCCATTTGTACAAAGGTTACTGACTATCTGTAACAGAAAATAGAGTAACAAAAGAAGACGCTGATAAATTTCATCCTTTGAAAAGAATTTCATTCTTTGGGGAATTCTGAGAAAACATACTATTGCTGAATTTTTATGCACAATGGAGTGATGACCTAACGAATATAGTCCATGTGAAATCCACTCAAATATACATGCTAATTCTAGAGCATCCTGGAACTTTGACATGAACACTTATGCTCTTTATTCTCATTTATTCATACTAGACCGTTCTACATATCTTTGACCTAGATAGTGTCTAAGAGGAAGAACACTGGAAACTGTGTAGAGCAATTATGCTTCCTGCTGATTGTCAGATATGTTCTCTAAGTTAAATGCACCAAGGAGACATGGAGTCTGGTAAGGGTAGAAAGAACTATAGTATTTTTTTTTCTCTCATGCTCATTTTAGAATCAAAATTACATCTATGGCAGGAGCTGAATCCTCACAGTACAGGATTTCCATCTTTTAAATTCCTGCTCTCAAAAGATGCTGCTAACTCTATCTCCTTACATTTTCTCTTTTGCCTTTAGCTGTTAATCACTTCCCTATGTTGTTATCCATTACTGCATTACTGTCTTTGCACCTTTAATGCTCACTTTCTCTGGAGGGAAGTAGCCTTTAATGATAATAGTTCTGTTCCCACTTGGAAAGAAGAAAGATAAATATTAGTTTTGTTTTATCTCCTTTATATGTTGTAATTCTTACTTCTTCTTATGTTAGGCCAGGAGACCTAAATTATTAGGATTTATTCTGATCCAGGAATTAGATGATTAGTGTAAAATGAGCTTAAATCATAAGAGAACATATAAATTACTAGAAATATGTGAGTGTTGCTAAGAAGCACCATTTTCACACAACACACATACACAGACATATAATGCAATATAAATAAGCAAGTTAGTTTTTTTTTTAAACCTTAAATAGTTACTGGTTATTCTAGAGAATATATTAATGTTACATGTTGTTCAAGTTCTCTAATGTATTGAGTATGATAAACTGACACTCCCTAAAGACTGAGATAAATACATTTTGCTAGGAATAGTAGAATGATGGCAAAATCATACTATATGAAATGATCTCAAAATGACATTTCCTAAACCATAAATAACTTTAACAGGTTTGCAAAGGCAGCATCATGCTAGAAGACGTCTCTAACAGAAATGGTCACTGTCAGAGAAGAAATAACGAATCAGTTATATGACTCTACAAAAGGTAATATAAACCTTACACTTTAACTACTATTGTCACAAAAACCCTTGTGGTTCTAGTAATGCACACTTTCTGAGCACTCTGAAAGCACTTGTTAAAATGGTTTCAAATATTTGCATTAAAGTGCTTGAAATATGTCTTTTCATGGTGTTAGCCCTTTGCTTTTACCATAGGTTCATCCAGCATTATTAAATTTTAAAATTATGCTATGACTTTTTACACATAGTGAAGTTACAGCCTCTGATTTATGTGGCACTTTTCTTCTATAAAACCATTATAGCTTCATGGTCCAATTCAATTGTGCTTATGGTTAAATATATCAGGTGATGCAGACATGTGCATTAAATATGTATACACACACACATAGTGTTATACAGAATTTTCTTGATTTTTATAGAGTATATTTCTTGAAATAACTCAGTGTGGACCAGAACTGAATTTCAAGAATTGTAATACATCATATTATTTTTATCTGCAGGATTTTGTTTATTTCAAAAGTTTCTCCACTGAGAAATCATTTTGGAGTGCATTCTCTCATCTGTGTGAGGCTCAATCATAATTTGATTTAACATCTATATAAAGTCATCGACAAATTCTTTCAAAAGACACAGAAAAAAAAGTCAAAATTTACATCTAACAAGTCATTTGGTGTGCTAGTCTATCTACAAGGACCTAATTGACAGACATTTCACCTCCCTATAATCTATTCTCGTGTTCTCCAGATTTTTAGCAGGTGAGCCTCTTATATGAGATTGTAAGATGGAAGAGACTAAAGATAACCATCCCATATAGCACAAACTTTAATCTTAAATCAACTATCTGAAATTGAACCAATATCTTACTCCATTCTAAGAAACTATTTCCCTCTTGGTATCTCTGATTTGGTCATCAAGGAGATTTTCCTAAAATTATTCATGAGTGAGATCTACAGAACATAGCAACAAACTCATTGCCTCTTTTGACATAGATTTTATACCTTTACAGTGAAATGCGATATAATACAGATATTTGAAATTCACCATATTTCTGATTATTCAGGCTTAGCGTTCAAGTTCCCTAGTACCTTGAATATTACAGTGGAACTTAGGCTGTGACAAAAACTATAAAAGAGGGGAGCTAAGAGGGTATCATTTAAGTTAAAGTGTCTGCTAGAGGCTAACCACAGGTGTATTGTTGGACAAGGCCCTGGATTCCAGTTCTTGTATCACTTTGTTCTGGAAATCCTCATTTTTCTCAAGCCAATTGAAGATTAGGATTATTCTTTCTCATTCTTCTAGTTTTTCTCTGAATCAAGCTTTTTGGCAGTAATAATTGGTATTTGCATATCCCCTTAGTTCAGTTAGCATGTCTGTGAATGTATCACCTGTGTTATAAACTCCTGAGAGGTAGCCAAGTTTCCTTGTAAAGGGAATGATCAGAGGAGAAAAATAAAACAATAGTGCTGCTTATCATTTCTATATATGAGTTCCTTCTCACCTACCACGAAAACCACTCTTGAAAAGTGAGATAATTTAGTGCACTGTTTATTATGAATTCCTTATAATGTATGAAATTGTTGTTGGTTAATTTTTCTCTCAGTGTCAACATTTTTTAATTTTCTTTTTAAAGTGATAATTCACAAACGTTACATGAAGATTAGCACCCCAGCACTAGACTGGGCATAAATATGTAGTTTTCTATATGAAATATGGTGAAACTTCTAACAAATTTGGCTCACCCATGAGATATAAAATCTTATAGCGTTTCATACTTTGCTGTGTGGTGGGAACTGAAATTACTATCACTCTTTACTGTGTTGCTTTTCATGTTGGTGTTATCATGCCCTATTTAGTATTTATATAATTGTAGTCGATTGTAGTCTTATGAGGTTTTCATTTTGAGAAACTCTTTCCTAGATCCTTAACAATTTCCTTATTCCAACCATCAAAATCTGGCACTGGAATCTACTATATTTGCTGAAGTTTTAAGAAAATGTAAGCAAATATTGTAAGACAAATCTTGAAGACTCCAGTTATGAAAATATTTACAGCAGAAAAAGATTCACTTTTTAAAAAAATATAAGGGAAATATGTAAATGCTTCATGCAATTTAGTATGTATGGATTCTCTTCAGTAAAAACTTTTACAGAAAATAATCAATTTATGTATTCTAGCAAGTTAGAGATTTGGTTATGTGTTAAACTGCTTGGGAAAAAATGAAGAAATTGATGTGAATTCCTCCTCCTTTTATAATATTTATTATTATTATTAATTATTATTATTATTATTTTCTTGAGCTTTAGGCAGCACAGCCTATTAGTGACTTATTGGAAGAAAATCCTGTCTCAAAAGGGAAACATTCTAAAATCAGAATTTTCATGCACTCCGTCTTTCAATACACAATAGCCACCAAGTTCTCCCTTTACGACTGGGTAATTCCACATCCCAGAACTCAGTCTCACAGACGCTCTCCATTATTGTATGCTATGATTCTCAGAATGGGCTGATCAATAGGATTGAGCTGGCATTTTTTTTTTTTTATTTTTACCCAAGAAAACAGCCACTTTTCAAGGCTTACAACATTTTAGCATTTTTGTGTATTTCAAATAAACTGTCAGATTTAAAAGGTAGGGCATGGGAAGACAATGGCTTCCTGATATGGATAAAATGTCAGGAAAATAGTTCATCCTTTTAATTTATGGCTGATTCTGTCCTTCTCTGTGACTTTCACTTTGTTTATTCTAGTGTTTTCAGGAGAAAGCTGTTGCAAGATGCACTGAACAAAACTTTTTATATTTTTAAGAACCATGAGAAGAGTGAGGAAAAATTTAAATATCTTACATGGTAAAATGGTAATAGAGGATGCATTCCATAAAGTAACCAGGCCTACGAAGTTGCCTTCCTGAGCTATAACATGCTATTCTATTGACTGGAACAGTGGTTCACCACATATTTATTACTAGTATACTTTGCCAGATAATGCATTTATATTTTGCACAGTGCCTGAACATGCAAGCAGTCTATGAGAAAAAGAGAAATATCACTATTATGAGCATAATATACAATTTAATTAAACCACACATTCAGTTCATTCATTCAAACAATATTTCTTCATTCAAAATTATTTCCCAATTTATCATAGCCACAAAACTGAATCAAATGGTGACAGCATTAAAGGATAAGAGTTTTTAGGGAGGGGACTGTTAGAAGTTCAAGTGAGTCTCCAAGTTTAGTGATGGCAAGGTCTCCATGATTAAAGTGAGGGTCTCCTTTAGAACTATATGCAAAGTTATTTCCATTACTAAATATTTATATTAAATAAGAATAGTATTCACAATCAATTTTGAATCAAATTTGAATCTTTTACAGAATCAGAGTTCAGTTTGCAGCGCCAAGTTTGGTTGCTCATACATACAGTAGTAAAAGCGCGAGAGGCTCTAATACCCCTTTTAGTTTCTATGGACACCCACAATCATGTTTGCATGAATACAGGCATACACATACATATACATAAATAATAGTAGTTTGTATTTTCAATATTATAATTATATTTTGCCACTCTCTTTCTTCCTTCTATAACCTGCCATATATCTCCTTTACATGTCCTGCTCTCCTTTAAACTCATGTTTTTATCACTAACTTTTTACATGCATATATGTAAATACATACATATTCCTAATAATAACATGTTCAGTCTATATAATTTCCTTTCTATATATGCCTTCAACCGCAGGCCATTTGCACCGACCATTCAATTGATATGTTTCTTTCCTGAATAAGACTAGTTCTCCAAGTCTCAGGTTTCTTTGGTTGCCTATAATTCTTTGTGTATGGTTGAGACATCATTGGCATACAGTCACAATTGGCTATTGATGTGATGTTGGTGAGAATTTATGAGTGTCGTCTTCAAAATTACTAGTATACATAATCTCACAGCAAAATCTGCAATTTTCTGGCTTTTACAACCATTATGTCCCATCTTCTGCAATGTTTCCTGAGCGTTAAATGCAGGAGTGCTTTGATGATGTCCCTTTGGACCAGGTTCTACAACTCTGCATTTTGCTAGTGGTTGTTTTCCATAGGGTTCTTAGTCTATCACGAAAAGAAATTTCCATCACGAGAGCTGAGGTCTATACTTATGTGTGGGTATAAGAGCAAATGTTTAAAATGCAGTTAGAGTCTATGCTGCTTTTTTAAACTAGTGGTTATATATTCTTCTTGAATAACCATGAAATTATTGGCACTAAGTAGATTGCTAGGTCCCTGATACCAGACATAATGTTCCTCCTGTTGAGTCAATCTAAGGCAAAATTAAAGAGCTATTGGTTACTGCCAAGCTATGTGTGCTACTATTGTACCCTTGTAATTGTTATATCAGACACTTGGATGATGTGGTTCATAACATTATAACTGGGTGGGACTGATCATTGCCTTCCACCTTTGAAAGCTTGCCTGGTGCATTATGGTACCATGAAATCTATTCTTCTTGGAGGGAACATTCAATCCTTTCTAGCTTAGTGGTCTCTGGGTTCTGTTTGTGAAGTATATGCTAATACTATTTTTAAAAAAAGCTGTCTAATAAGTCTGTCTGTTTTTAACTAAGTGCCAAAGAAGGTACACAATTCAGGAATATATAAGGAGGCAATTGATAATTGACAGGATGATGTGAGTAAATGTTATCCTTCCTCTAATAATGACACTTATTCTTACTTATGATCAACTTATATAACAGCAGGCACATGTGCGTGTGTGTGCGTGCGTGCACGTGTGAGCCTGTGACAAATAAGCACAAAGGCTAGAGATTATTAAACTCATAATAGATTGTAGAAGGGAATTACAATCTAAGTAAAGTCTCTAAGAAAACCATGTTACTACCACCATCTTGGCCACAATTCACTAAGAATTTTAGAGGGAATTATTTTTCCCCTGTTGAGTTCATAATCACTATGTTTGACACTTAGTCTAAATGCTAATAGCTTAAATGAAAGCTGTAACCTACTGGGAAAGACCCAGGATAAATATACAAACACAGTTCAATTGAGAGCACAGAACAGAACGTAATGTCTGATCTTTCAAAGCTCACCCCAAAAGGAAGCATAGAACTGATGAAGTCTGGATTCAATTTAAAAATGCTCTGAGGATTTGACCATCTGGTAAAGGGAGAAAAATATTGAAGAGAAAAAGTGAATGAACCATGTTCCATCTGATGCTCAGTGGCTCTGTTACCCAATAAAGATGACTGTCAGAATTTCTGTTCCTGGTGATACTACAGATTAAATGTTTCACAATGTGGTATTCAAGTATTGGCAAAGCACAAAATAAACACCGAGATACATTGTTTTCCTGGCAAGAAGAGCCTTGGATAGAGACAAAACCAGAGCAGGAAAACAGAGTGTCAGAGACCTGAGTACTCTGTGGGTGAGTGTTTAAACACACACACAGCAATAAGTACTCAAATCTATTGGTTTTTAATTTCTTATAAAAATTGGCATAACATTTAAAGAATAAATTATACATGTATCCATGAACTGCTATTGTAGGCAATCCATTTTATATATTTAACCCACATTTCCCTTTCTGATGGTGTGTGCATATGTGTGGGTTTGATGCACTTATCTGGGTTTATATGCTTGGGGGCTTAATTAGGTGCACAGGTTTATATGAACACATATGTAGAGGCAAGAGGTCAGTATTAGTGACCTTTCCTATACAGTCTCTTCTGTATAATATAGTTATTACCAATTCAGCCAGTTTGCTCCAGGAATGCACTCTGTATGCCAACCATGTGCTGGCTTTTCAGGTTGCCATTATGCCAGCTAGACTTTTACTTGAGTTCTGGAGATCAATGCTAGGATCTTCCCATTTGATTGATAAGTGCATTATACTCTGATTCACCTCCTCATATACTTCAACGTGGAACTTCCCCTTCATACTTAAGCAAACTTTAAGATCTACATAGTACTACTATGTATACGACTAAAACATATGCATATGGTAGAGAAATTCTTGTATATTTTTATAAATATTGCTATTTTTATTTTTGGATTTTCCTTTACTGAAAATAGTTCTCTATTATATAAAATATGTATTCTGATTCTGGTTTGCCCACTGCCAACTGCTCTCAGATCCTCCCATTCTTTTCTCCTAATCAAACCCACACCTTTTCTGTGTCTAGTTTGAAAACAAATAAGCATATAATAATAATAATAATAATAATAATAATAATAAAGAATACAATCAGATGGATAAAACAAATTACAATAGGCTGTAACATACAAAAGAAAAAGAACCAAAAAGTGAGAGTGGGTGGGTAGGGGAGTGGGGGGGGTGTATTGGGGACTTTTTGGATAGCACTGGAAATGTAAATGAGGAAAATACCTAATTAAAAAAATTAATTCTAAAAAAAATCACAAAAAAAGAAAAAGAACAGAAGAAAAACACAGGAAATTTATATATTACATTAATACACATATCTGCGCACACAGCAATTCCACTAAACCATGAAATCAGAAGCCATATGGGAATGATCTATAAAGGTTAAAATACCCTGACACATTACAGAAGCACACCGAAGAACCATTGGTTTCATTTTCTGCTGACCATTCCCCGCAGGACATGGTGCCTCTGCTTAGGAATTCTTTGTATCCCTAACAAGGTGCTTCTGGAGAAAACTATTCATATTAGACATTTATATAAATTTATCAGTAAGCATGAACTTTGCATTCTTAAATAGGTTTCATTTTTAACAGTTTCAGAAGTTGCACTGGCAAACCATGAAAGACACTGGTTGTGGGTTCCTCTCATAAGAATTGACATCCTTGCTAGGCTTATTGGACCACAACTCTAGACTCATCTATTGAGACAGTGAGACAGCAGGATCACAAGATTTAGGACTTCTTAGGCAATTTGAAGATATTCTTAAAATTAAGGGAAAATATTTGGGTTACATCCTAGCAATAGAATTTTTGTTTAACACTCAAGAAGCACTGGATCCATTCTCAGTATAAAACCGTAACAAAATGAAGTACTATAGTTCCTTAGAAACAGTACCCACTACACAGAGTGCATGCATTCTCATGGGGCCAGATGATCTAGCAAAGGCTCATCGGGATATCAGTATTGATAAAAGTATCAGTTCCTGCCTATTTGAAAAACAGAGGTAAAACACATCATTAGAGTGAATAAATTGGTACCAATCCGGTTCTATAATTCTATGGGTCTAAAGGTCTAAAAATGTGTTGAGTGATTTAATTATATAATAAGAAATATCCAATATTAGTAAGATAGTTGAACAAATACATATTCAGAGCCCCCCTCTTGCTCACTTGCTCTCGCTCGCTCTCATGCATGCACACACAGTCACACACACACATTAAAATTAGCTCTTTTTCAAAAGCATTCAGTATTCTTTGTAAAATGTCTTTCAGGGAAAAACATTGCCAATGAAATAGTGGCTGTCATCACCTAATTAATAAAACAATAACAACAACAACAACAACAACACCTTTAGTTCTGTTAAAATATGGTGTAAATTTGATGACCTTCAGGAGAGCAATTATGATGATGGACATTTATTTTAGTGCATGTCCTTTTAATCAGAATTACTCTTGTTTTACTTTTTTAAAGATGACAAGAACTTGCTTTTCACCTTAATTAATATAATACAGAGGGAATAAATGGAGGGTAAATAGAACTTGTGAGCAGCAAGATGGGAATCTGAGAATAAAATAAATCTTATCTCTAGCTTCCATCTTCAGTATGTATTTGTCTTTTGTTTGAGCAAAAGGGAATGTGCATACAATTGTTTCCAAATTTAACAAGGTATAATTGATACATAATTTTATGGAGTATATACAGATTGTTGTACATATTTATATTTGGATGTGGAATTGCTGTACCACAGAGTAATTAAATTTTTCACAATTTAATCAACTTCCATATTGTTCTCTTTGTATTGCAATGGACAGCAAAAATTGGACTTAGTGGGAGATTAAAATAGAGTCTATGAAGTTGGGAGGGGTGGGGATTGAGGAGTCTGCGGTGAGGGTGGGCATGGGAAGAATGGTTGGGGAAGTACAAGGTGAATATGATCAAAATATAGTGTAAGGGATTCTCAAAGAATTGCCACAAATATATTTAGAGTAAATGTTGAACCAGTTTCTTATTGATTTTTGGCAAAGATCATAGGAACAGGAGATTTTCTTTCTATCATTATATCCTCAAATTATTTATTTTTATTGCTTGTTTTATTTATTCACACTTAAAAATGTTATCCCTGTACCCAGTTTACCCTTTGTAAAACCCCTGTCCCATCTCCACCCCACCCCAGTGTCTATGAGGATGCTCACCCATCCACCCACTCACTCACACCTCACCACTCTAGCATTCCATTATACTGGGGCATGGAGCCTTCACAGGACCCAGGGTCTTCTGTCCCACTGATGCCAGATAAGGCCATCCTCTGCTACATATGCATCTAGAGCCATGGGCCCCTTCATGTCTGTCTGTTTGTCTGTCTGTCTGTCTGTCTCTGTCTCTCTGTCTCTCTGTCTCTCTGTCTCTCTGTCTCTCTCTGTCTCTCTCTGTCTCTCTCTGTCTTTCTCTGTCTCTCTGTCTCTGTCTCTGTCTCTGTCTCTGTCTCTGTCTCTGTCTCTCTAAATGTGAAACAGGTAGAGAAACTCTTTTCCTATTTCATCCATATTGTAATTGCTATTGAAGTCTCTTCTTCCCTCTCCATAACAGTAATGCAATCTCAGGATCATATCATCATAGCAAACCATAGCACCTATGTTTTGTGCTATAATTAGAGTTGTGAGGGGAGTCAGCTCTCAGGAGCATTGTAAGTATTAATGATTACCAGCATCTCTTTAGACATCAGCTCATAATTACACAGCTTTATTGTTTGATGGCCATCGTGAAGATTATTTACTGACACTCACAAAAGAGGCTTAGGGGATTTCTAGGCTAATTTAGTTTGACCTTCACTTTGTTATACCATCAACTATGCTTTGATTGCTAGCCATAGGTAGTCTGTTGATATTCTGACACACCTGCCAAGTGTTGCTTAGCAATTTAGGAAACTTTGGAAGTTCTTTGAAAGATTAAATATGTCTTTCCTCTGTGATTCAGTATTTGTCCTCTCTGCTCGCAGAGATTTAAAATATTTGTATAAATATCAGTATGGAAATTGCTAGTTACAATATTAATAATAGGGTATATAGAGACATAAGTATCCAGTGACAGAAGAAAAGATAGACAGAATGCACATTATTAATTCAGTGGACTATTAGTTGACCACGCATATGCTGAAGTAATTACTGGTATTCAGGACAACTCTTAAAGACTGATATATGTAAAAGAATTCAGTCACCAAAAGGTTTATATTATAAGACCAATTTATATGAGACATCCAGAAGAGGGAAGAGAAAGGATAAGGATAACAAAATTGTAACAGTGGTTAAATTAGGCGAGGACTTAAGTAGTTGTCACCCTACCATATATGGTCACAGAGTGTGCTTTGGGGAATGACAATGAATAAGCCACAAATTGAGGTTGTGGTGATGGTTACATAATCCTATTTATAGATTAGAAACTATATACTTTATGTACCAAGTAGGTGATTTCGTGGCCTGTAAATTACATGCTTTTTTGTTTTTCTTTGTTTTGTTTTGTTTTTTAAATGTTCACTTCATTGCAAGAAGCTTCACTGGAAATTTCCAGCAAGAAATCTGCCTTCAGAGTTCATCTGTTCCTGTTAGGCTGCTCTTACATTGAATGTGTGTGTGAGAAGAGCAATTTCTACTATTTTAGCAGCTATCCATTTGATTCACCTCGGTGAGTAAAGCAGCATTTCATTCTGTTATGATTTCTTGCCTTCAACTTTGCTCGAAGTGAAAATTTAGAAGTAGGTCATTTCAAAGCAGCAGGAATACATATGAGACAGGATGGTGCATTTTGGAGTGCCCCTTCAGTCCCCCACCTGCAGATACATATTCACTGACAGTGAGCACACTCAGGGTAAAGGAATATTTTCCTTAAGGAGTTGACAGATTGCATCCAATGGCTAGGATTGATGCTATCTTTTGAGACACTTTATTTTATTTCTATTAGATAGAAGAATTTCTTTAATGTTTCTTTCCCTGACCTCAACTTCCTCCTGTTTTTATTGCTGATGAACAAGAGTGTGTATCACTCTAGAAGTAGGCTACTGTGAGTCAGCAAAGCTTTTTGTACAGAGCTTTCCAGGAAATTCAGTTTTCTCAAGCCTTTTATTGACCCAGCTCTGTCTTTCAGAATAACAATAAAATAAAATTGAATGGAGGGCTATAGATTTTGAAGACAGAGACACAGAAACCTCTTTGTTTTCTTCTTAGAGTTTTGGAAGCAAAGTTGGACACAGGGAGAAATAACTCTAATCTTCTGGGGCCACATCTAATAAAATAAAGTCTTATTATAGGAGTTGACCCTCCTGCAAGATGGGAAGACTGCAAGGCTTAGAAATAACTTTTCTTTCTTGATGGAAAAAAATGTAATTTTATTGTCAGCTACAGTTTCAATCACATAAATAAAATAATGTAGCGTTTTTACTCATACTATCAAACCTGAACTGGAAAATACTACCAAAAATAAAAATAAAAGTATACAAATGTTCTTAATGAGAATCAAAACTAATACAAAAATTTCATTGATAACTATAGACAATGAGAAAAGGATATAAAAACAGCACTACTGACTGCTCAAAAGTAAGTGAGACTAGTCTATTTCCTTACTGCACAGGACATTATTACGTTTTGATGTTCACTATCTAACTAAGAATTTAAGATTTGATTTTGTTTATTGAGCAAAAGACCAAATTCTTCACAAATGTTTAATATTGTACTTACTGTAATGTGTTTACTTTGGTGAGTAATAGGGTTTTTTTTGTTGTTGTTGTTGTTGTTGTTGTTTTGTATTTTTATGTTTATTTTGTTTTGTTTCCTGTCCTCTCTCAGCCACAATGATCCTACATCCAACCTTGTGCTGTGTGCCCTGATATAAGTTTCTCTGGGAAAATTTCACTGCTCTGTCCTACTATGTTTAGCCTCGTTCCTATGATTTGCTTTGGTTAATTGAGTGAACCTTGAGTGACATTTGCTGAAGCTAGAAGAGCTACCTCCTGCTTCAGCCATCTCTCTCTTGTTATGAACAATGGAATGTGGTAGTCTCAAAAGAAGATCCTAGGCAAGAGGGAGCCTCCTGAGAGAACGTTCTTTATGCCAAAGAATGAAAGTATTTCAAATTATATATACAAAATTAATTTGGAAACTAACAAAAGCACTGTTCTAAAGCACAGATTTAAATATGTAGAATTAGGCTCATAAAGACTGACAATACACTAAACACAATTCAGATTGTCCCTTGCTATGATTTGAATTTTAAATGTAACCCAAAGAAAATGCACTAGGGACTGGTTAACCAGCTGATGCTGGATTGTGTCTTTTTGGTACCAACAGGGAGTCAACCCTAACAGTAGTGATGCCAGTGAAGTTATTGGTCTCTTGTCTCCAAATCTCTCTTTGTCAATCACGTGAGTAACTTCAGGAACCAGTTGCCTGGAACGTAAAGTTTTGTTCCAACTTAGGACCGAAGAAACACAGCCAATCTCAGATGGGAACTCCCAATACTGGGAGCCAAAATGAATCTTGCCTGCATCCATTTATTTTTCTCATGCAGTTTTGTTGTATAATCATGGAAACTTGATTAGCATATTCATATTCATCTTTCAGCTTCCAAACACAACACAGGCAATTGAGAAAAAAGTTGTAAAACCTGGCATGTTTATTTTAGAGGCACATGTGTTTCCTCTAAAATATCTTTGTTTTCCTATTGGGTGGGTGGAACTAACTCATTAGAAAATTACAATTCTGGTCAGAAGATAAAACAGTGGAAAGCAAAGTAGTAGTAGCAAAAATTGGGATCTGACGTTAAATTCTGGCAATCGCAGAGAAACCAGGCATGGGCCATAGAGGGCCATTTACTTGTAATCCCAATATTGCGGGCCAATACAACCTGGTCCCATGAGCCACCGGCCTCAAGTCCAGTGAAAATGGTTATAGCACTAATGGCGGGAGGTCTCTATATAAATGCTGGGGCCACACAGCCACAAAAGCATAAACTGTAGGAGGAGCTTAATGAGGACTGCCTGAGAGACCAAGGGTTGCTGGTGCAGACAATGCCAGCCAATCAGGAACTGCTGTTTAGAAGAGAAGATGTTTAGAAGAGATTCTTTCTTGGGACCAATGTGGCCCAGGTGTGTGTGTGGGGGGGGTATTAAAGGAGCTTGCAGCAGTGTTCAGATGAGCTTGCTGCCCAGAGTCTGTGTAGGTGACTCTGTGCCACCTCACTTCCAACACTCAAGGGCAGGTGGGGTCAGACAGTGAGTAGTCCAGGGCATAGGCAACATCTGATGATGAGCTTCAGTTTCAGTGAGAGGCTGTGTCTCAAAAGAGTAACGAAGAGAATGAAACTTGATAACTGTTCTCTGACCTCCACATGTGTTCATACCCCACAGATAACCACATACCACACACAGACATCCCTGCCCCTCCCCCACACCACTCTCTTGCTTATACATACATACACACAGTGATAAATAAATAAAAATAAAACAGAGAACTTAAATTTGTCCTGTTACTTTGTGGAAACTTTCTTGCAAGTTATCTACTACCATATAATCATTGCTGATACCTTAGCAGACGTACACATAAACACAGGTTATCTTAAGTAAATTAAATTAACATTTTTGGTTACATATATGAAAGTATGCCTTGTCATCTCACTCACAAATGACCCTCATGAGAAACGTTTTCATATACTAACTCAAAATCTAGCACATTGTCTAATATACTATTCTACCATATTCGATGTTATGATACAAACTTCTGAGACAGTAGATTTTAGGCAACAACGGTACCTCTACTGTCTTCATTTTACAACTATATTGGAAACATCTTTAAAAGGTTATCTTTTCAATATTTTAAATGTTGGTTTTACTTCCTTATTGGGGGGATGAGATGACAGGTATATCCCAGCTTTGTAAATACAAGGGTTGGGCTGAGCTCAGAGCATTTCTACTTAACTATCTCTAGATCTGCACCTAGGAGCTTCTAGCCTACAAACAATCTAATCTTCTGCAAGCTTGGACCTTGAAGGCCTCAACTTCCAGCCTCAATCTGCTAACCTAGGCCTAGAATGTTTAAGCCTCTTAGATTTACTGCTGAACAAACTCTCTCCAAGATTTTTCTGAACTCTGGCTGGCCAGCTCAACTCAGCTGTTCTGGCTCAAACTCCTTTCCTAGCTGACTGATTCAAGTAGGGTTTTCTAAGATTTTGACTGAATTGTTATTCATGGAAAACCTGCCTCTGAATTTCACAAACTGAACTGCACAAACTGAACAGAACTCAAGGGAACTGCAGAAAGTATGTTCAACTCCAGTCTGCCTCTCTCTGTGCTGCTCATAAATAGCCTTTCCTGTATGTTCTCCTGAGTGTTGGGCATATCCTACATCTGACTCATTCTGTAAAATCTTCCTCTGATTCATCACTTTATCTCGCTCTCCTTTAGACAGAAAGTCTTTGAATGTGATCCCTTGGCAGAGCAAAGATGCTGTTGGTTTAAAATTCATCTACACAAGGTAGTAAACATCTCTAAGTGAAATATATTAAAATTAAGTTTACTAAGAGTAAGGTGCATGGAATCTGAAAAGTAGGTAGATGTGAGGGTCAAAATAGACCCCTTTCTTCTCTGTATTTAGAATATTTACCTTGTTTTTTTTTTAATAATATAGATTTGAAATGTTTCAAGTTATTAAAGGTAAATGATGTTCCCTACATTTTTTTTGAATGATGGTAAAAGCTTTTGTAACTTCATGAAGGACACCAAGGTTCCATAATTCAAACAGAAAGGCTAACAAAGCAGAAGAAAACAATCTAAAGACACAATCATTAGCAACAAAAGGGACAGCAATTCCCAGACTGAGCTCTTGTTTTATGCTTAAACGATGTAACCAAGTGTCATTGTCTCAAAAGGAGAATTTCAAAGGCAGCTTTTCAGTTGTGTAGTTGTCATAAACACTACATCGATTTAATCCATTGTCTCATGAGATTTACTAGAAGAAAAATAAGTCTTGGGTTTTAAACTAAGATATTTGAAATGACATGGAAAATATATGATTTGTAATTTCTAAAATGTTCCTTTTTCTTAGTTACATAGTATTCATATTAATTTTATCAGATTTAAGTATAAATAGAAATAAGATACATAAATTCATTCTTAGATGGAGACAGAATTACTAAAAGTATGTCTGTTTAGGGTCTTTTCAAATAGCTCACAGGGTCTGGGTGAATACACACACGCGCGCGCGCACACACACACACAAACACACACACACACACACACTGGTTTTACGAGACAGGGTTTCTCTATGTAGCCCTGGCTCTGGGTGATTATTTTTATTGACCAGATCACTTGTGCTTTATATCTATTTACTAATAAAAGAAAAAAACAGATACATTAGTCTTTAGATTAAACATGCCATATACACAGAAATCATGAGATAAACCATGAATGACATGTTAACCATGTTCTGGGCATCTTAGTTTGCCCACATCATTGTGAGATCCTTACCCTGGGGCCATAACAAAATGAAAATTTCTCATAGTCATACTCATTATTCTATACTTTATTATATCTTCAATATTACCAAATATTTCCTCCTTTTAAGCAGTCCTGTTGCATAGATCTCACACTAACAGAATCTACATTTAGATGTTATAGACAATTATTTACTCTTTGCACAAAGGAACTGATGTCAGATTTCCTTCCTAAATACTTTATTTAATGGACGAGGTTTGATGAGACTCCTGTTACTAATTCCCTAAGCCATCTACATCCCTTCAGTTCTCCATCCAGTTTATTTAGAGAAAAGGAAATGAATGGTTGTCTAGGAGTTCAGGCAATGTAACTCAGACAAAGAATTTGTGTCAGAACCAACCAGATAAAATGATTATTGTTTTGTAAAGAGCTCTGTGAGATAATGTATGTGCCCCCAGGAAAGAAGACCACTTGGGGGCAATGAGATAAAGAAATAAATGAACAGTGTATGCAATTCTGAAAGGGTTAGATTAAGATCTTCAGAAAAAGAACATGCCTGCCATTACTATCAGATAAGTAACACATAATCATATTATCTATTTTTATAAAGTCTTTACAAGCTTCCAAGAGATGCCATTTTTGAACTACATTTTAGTTAATTTCCATCCTTGACTTATGTGATGTAAGAGAGTAAGGAAACAATATAAATTCATTTTATATCATCTCCATGACTGTGGAAGATATGAGGGATTTTGATATCTTATAATTTTGAAAACACATAAATACGTAGCATATAATATGACAGATAACTCATTTATTGCTATCTATGTGCCAGATGAAGGGTTGAATATTTTTATACAGCCTATATAATGTCAACCTCACAGCTGCACAACAAATAGAATTACAACCCCTATACTTATCAAAAGAAGAATTAAATTTTAATGACATTGGGTGAATTTCAAAGCTTTTTAACTTAGAATCATCTATGTAAAATTTTATACTCTTTTATATAAAGCATAAAATATCCCCAAACCATGATCCTTTATCTTAATATGTGTATATTGCCACAAGCTAGAAACAAAGGAATTTGTCTATTTTCCCCAGAATTGTTAATTCTACTGGCCATTTACCCTGTTCCGTAAGTGGCTACTAGAAACTAATTTCCTTCTAAGTAATAAGTACACCCCAATATACCCTGGATAGTATCGTGAAGCAATGGATAGATGGCTTAGTGGACAAAGTAGTAAGGCAATGATTTTAAAATTCCCACATAAAACAGCAACAATAACAACAACAAAGACAAAACAAACAAACAACCCTGAATATGATGGCATGGTTTGCCTACATCTCAAGGACTTGAAATATAAAATAGAGTAGATCCTTACAGCTAGCTACCCTTCCATTCTAGCTTAAAGAGTATACCATAGTTTCCTGTAAAAATATGTTTAAAGCAAACAGCATCAACAACTATAACAAAGACAAAATGTGGGAAATAGCAGACGACTTCTTAATAACTATTAACTCTGGCCTCTGTATGACCCAGACAGGCTCATATATGAGTATACATGTATAAACTCTTACATAGGGTTTCACACACATATGCATACATACATGCAAACACACAGAGAGAAGCATATCTTTTAATTTTCCCATTTCTTTCATTGCGTTATTCATTTGAAACTAATGCAGAGAAGAAAAATTGCACATAGCCAAGAAGTAGAGCCAATATGATATACATAAATATATGCGGAAGATTGATTGTTAGGGTAATTTCCTCAAACAATGGTGGAGTTCATCATATCATAGACTATAATGTCCTAGAGAAAGTAGATGACCAGAAAAGCCACAATTTTTCTGAATGGCTGAGAACAAATGGAGTCTCTACAGTAAGTTTAGTCTGGAGGTCCAGAAATTACAATCCTCAATATCTAAAGGTATAGGAATTTGATGTCTCTATTCACAATGACAGAAACATATAAACTGATCTTTGCTCTACTGTCTTCTTTTATGTGATCCCTAACATATTAGGTGAGGCCTGCTTATGATGGTATGTGAAATCTCTTTCCATTATTTGCTAATGCAGATGTTAATTTATTTTCAGACATCCTGTGTAGAAGTAATAATGCCTTCTCCTCTATCTATGCATCTTTCAGTCTACAGTGATACATAAAAATTAACTGTCACATTTATAACTATAATATTCAGTTAATAGAATTCATGAATCTGTTCTAATTGGATGCAGTTGTCTCTTATGAAAACAGTGATATATTTAAAAAATAAAACTGGAAGAAGGCCGGGCAGTGGTGGCACATGCCTTTAATCCCAGCAGTCAGGATGCAGAGGCAGGCAGATTTCTGAGTTCGAGGCCAGCCTTGTCTACAAAATGAGTTCCAGGACAGCCAGGGTTATACAGAGAAACCCTGTCTGGAAAAACAAACAAACAAACAAAAAACTGGAAGAAAAATAAGCTATGAAGTTATCAGATATAGTATAAAATATAATTTTAAGTAATTTTAAAACCGTCGTAATATTTTAGTGTCCTTCTAGAATCTGTATGATAGAGATATGTATATCAGGATTCCCTTTTTACATTTGAATAATCTGAGATATTTCCTGTTTCAACATTCAGGAGATAGGCAGCAAGCACAGTTTTATTCATAAATAGAGTGAGAAATTTTGATCCCATAGAAGCAAAGAACAGTGCTTTGGTTAGCAGCACAAGTAGTAAGTTATATGGAAGGAGGAAGGGTAAAGAGAGGATGACTAATGGCTACTGACATAGTTTGATAGAAAGAACAACTTTCAATGTTCTGTAAGGGAGATATATCACCATGGTTGAAAATAATTGTGTATTTCAAAGTAGATCCTATACAATATTTTTAATATTTCTATCACAAATATATACTAGATAACCAAGAGAAAGATGTTGCAACTACCCTAAATTGATAATCATAAGTATATATACGTATATATGTATATTATATATATGTATATATATACTGCAGTGTATATACTACATATATCCCTAAAGTTATATAAATAACTTTATATAAATAAAATGAAAGGATAGATTCTTAATTAAAATTGGAAATTATTGTTTCCTTTAATTTTTGTAGTGAGCTTTCTTATCTATTGTATTTTGTATAACATAATTATATTTTGAATTTGCTTTGAAAAGAAAATAGCAGTGGGAACATAAAATTCTTGGGAACCAAGACTGGTCAAGGAAACTTTTTGTCTTAGTTACTATTCTGTTGCTGTGGTAAAAATACATGACAAAGGCATCCTATACAACATAGCATTTAATATATGCACTTACCCTTTCAGTCTGTTAAAAATCCATACCCACCAGGATTGGGAACCATGGCATCATGGCATCATAGCAGACATGATGCTGGAGCGAAGAGCTCATGTGTTAAGACACAACCATGAGGTAGACAGAGCTCAGAATGAGAATGGCTTCATCTTCTGAATCCTCAAAGTTCATCCCCAGAGATACATTTGCATCCACAAGGCTATACCTCTTAACCATTATCAAACACACTGGAGAAGAAGTATTTAAATAGAATTGCCTAGGGGCCATATTTATTTATGCCACCATACCTTTCACCTTATTCCTTAAAATGTACGCTATATTTTTCTAACTGTCCACCAGTTACTCTGAAGCTGACAGTGAAGAAAGAAAAAAAAATATTTAAACTTTGGATACAAATTTTACACTATCAAACCATATCTAATAAAGTATATTAAAAATTGCCTATTAAAATTAAAAATTATTAATAAAAATATGCATACAAATATACCTATATGTATACACATTTGCTAAAAATCACTTCTATTTTAATGTTTGCCTTTATTGATACTTTTATGCTTTCTTGAGATGATCCTCATAAGTTAACACAAAGTTGACCACAGATTTACTATCATTTGTCTGGTCACTAAGTGGTAAGAATTTTTTTTAGTGAAAATGGATGTTAGTTAAATATATGGTATATTAAAAGCTGAATTTGAGGAATAAAAATGATTAAAGAATATAAGTGTTCTAGTCTATTTATATAAAATTGTGGATACAATTCTCGAGAGAAAAAAAAAAAAACAGAAAATGCTTTTTCTATAGTTGTGAAGACTATGTTGGAGTGTAAAGGACATGTACCCTGAAATGGAGTGTGACAGTAGCTCACTGACACACATAGGGTAGCAGTAAAATACCATGACAATGAACACAGACAGCAGTATGAAAGCTCTAAAATACTAAACTATGACACTTCATCTAGGTGAGAAATTGACAAAAGTTCTGTATTACTAATATGTATTTGTTATGCAGATTTTACAGAGTCTTGCCCAATTTGACGGCGCTGCAACAGGATCCTTCTGCACACGTTTATTCAGTCCTGTTTCTTCTTGTTTATATCTCCCTTGTTTATATCTCCCCCGAACCCTGGGCCTCTCACTCTTTTATACTCTCAGTTCCCATCCACGCACAGCAGGCGACGCCACTTCACCAGGTACACAGCTTCAGCTAATTCGGGCAGCAGGGGCATATCTCCATCAAAATGGATTCACCAGTATCCTGGTACACCTGCGCAACTCTCAAGATGTTTGTGGCTTATATGAGGAAGTCAGGTGCAAGTCATACGACTTAGCTGCAGTCCCTGGCGCCTTTGGGACTGCCGCCACACCCACTCCTCACATCTCCCCCTTTTTTTTCTTTTTTGGCAGAGAGAATTTCTGTAGATAGCTCCCCCACAGCCATGCCCCTTACCCGTCGTTGGGAGACAAATAGCATTGGTTTGATCCCTGTCTTAGGTTGGTGACATGCCCAGGGTGTCTTATCACTGACTACCTCTCTATCATGCCAAGCCACACCTGGGGAGATTGTGTTTTGCTTGCGGCAGGTGCATCAAAAGGCCAGGATGTTGATTAATCTATGGCCAGATGTTAATTGCTGCAAGCAAGCCTCATGGGTGAAGGTAGAGGTCTGATCCCCAGTGTGCAAGCATAGGGGCCCTACACAAAACCATCCCTCGGGCTCATCACCCAGAGAGGTCTTGGCCAGCTCCCAGCTTCCTGGGGGAAAGGAACTAGGACACTGGACCTTCATGCAATCAGACATGCCTTCCACAGGATGCCAACAGCAAGCTATCCTCTGTGCAGTGCTTAGCCTCGCACCCCACGGCATAACGCAGCATAATTTCTTTTAGAGCAGCAAACCAAATCTGAGGAGATTGTCCTGCCTCCACTGCAGCAAAAGCCTACGCTACTATGGCGAAAGTGCGGGCCCGCACACACTGCTCCTAACACATGTGCCAAACTCACAACACACACACACTATAACAAGCATACATCCCAGGGCTCTCATCCCTGCTCATCTTCCCTGAAGCAAGGGATAGATAGCCAGAGGGGCTATCTCTTTAAGGGGAATTCAGGGATCAAAAAAGGCATGGAAAAATCTGAACGTCATGTCGAGCTGGTATCTGCTTCTGGAACACTGAAAGGATCTCCCATCTCGGCTCCATCGTTTGTGCTTGTGGGACCATCCACCACATCCACAGGGGCAACTGGATCAGGAGCCTCATTCTTGCAGCGTCTCACCAACCTCTCCGGCACCCAAAGAGGTTCCTTCTCGTCCTGTGGAAACACACAAACAGACCCTCTCACCCACATCAACACCTGATCTGGTCGATCCCCAGAGGAGATGGACACAATACCTTGTGCTGATGAGACCATAACCTCAATCACCTGTGTGTCCATCCGGGAAGTCAATATGAGAGTCAAGTTTTCACTAGCTTCCCCTCTGATAGGCAATGATTTCCTCGCCCTTATAGCAATCTGATTCACCTGCTTAAACACCTGCACTGGATATCCTGTCTGTTGTTGTGCAAAGCGACTTTGACCAAGCAGCATATCCCTATCCCATGGATTTCCTGCAGCAGAGTTAGCAGCTGCCTGTTCATTTGCAAATTCAATAAGGAAGGCTTTCCAATCTAAATACTGCCCAGGTGAAAGGCATGCCCTTACCAAGCCTGCCCAATCGGACAGGACAGCGTCATGCAGTGTCTATTCAAGGCCTCTACTTGAGCCACAGTATAGGAAGCACCCAAGCCGCACATCTGCATGGACTCAGCCAAATTCCCGATTACTTTGAAATCTGGAGGCTCATGATATCTCTGCCCTGCTTGGTCAGTGAAAACAGGACATCCCAGCAAGGAGAATCTATCCTCTCTCCAAACCTCCAGACAGAAGATCCACCTATAGGTGGCTGCCGAGGAGGCATAGGGAGGAGGCGCAGAAGCTAATTCGCCTTCCTCCTCCGCCTCAGCTCTTTTGTTTTGTCCTTTCTCTCCACCTGATAACACTGTGTCTCCTTTCTTTTTCCTTTTTCTTTTTAAGCCCTTCTCCTTTTCCGACATACTTTCTTGTTGCTCTATAAGGATTTTCTGACCTGTCTTGACTGCCTCTACACACAGTTTCAAACAGTAACAGAGTCCATATATCAGAACAAACAAGACCAAAACTATCAGACCTACCCACAAAGGGTCAATGGGAGAAAAAAGCATAACTACACAGTGAGGATCTCTTGATCACTACACTGAGGTTATCATAGTTCCTTAACTTGTCCCAAAACAGCAGTTTATTCAGTCTTCATCTTTCTTCTTTCTCTTCATCTATATCTTCCAAGGGCGGTACCACCATTCCTCAGCTGAAGAGTTCTGAATCCACGCCGGATCCTTCTCAACAGTCTGTTTTATGGGAACCTTTATTAACCACTGCTTCCCCGTGATGCAGTTCTGAATCCTCCCTGTAGCAGGGGGTCTTCGCTCGTGCCTGAAGATGTTTCTTGTCCCTGGTTTCGGTACCACTTCTTGCGCGCGCCCAACTGGCCAGGAAGAATGACGCAGCTACAGTCCCTGGCGCCTTTGGGACTGCCGCCACACCCGCTCCTCACAACAGAGGCTAACAACAATTTGGCTAGGTGCAAGCAGTGAAATACTATTAGTTTGACTTACAAAACCAAACTGTTTGTACAACCATTTGAGTTTTATTCTAATAAGATTTGTTTCTCACTGAATATAGAGAGACAAAGCAATGATTAAAAAACTCTAAATTTAAATATTGTCCCCAAATGCTTATATTAGTATATTATTCATCTTATAAATGAAATATAGTTTTTAGAATTTTCATTATAAATTAATAATATTGTACATTTCATTAAAGGTTACATATAATTTCTATCTTAGTACACAATATGTATGAAAAGCCCATTTAAAGTTATTTTAGATCAATGCATATTGGTTCATTTTCTAATACCTGATTCATGATCATAATTTAATATTTTATAATAATGAAACAAGTATAATAATCTACAATTATAAAGTATACTTTTGAACCTTACACGTTTTGTTTGTTTTTTATTTACTTTACACATCCTCATCTTATATACTTTCTGATACTCTTCTAAATTTCTTCTACCAGTTTCAACTTGTCATTTCATTTTTGATTGTGCTTTATCTCCTATTTCTTCAAACAACTTTCATCTAACTGTCCTCCTTGTCGGGTGCAGGAAATTTAATCAATATCATGTTTAATACACATGCCTGGACCTGACAGCATCATTTGCTCAGTCAGACTCAAGAACTCTGTGAGATTCTAACATGATTTTCATCATGTTTGCTCATGAAGTCATCAAAGACAGTGCCAACAGGTACACATTAAGGGTGACCCAATTAATCATGGTACAGCAATTTGACGTCTGGAGTTGTTTTGAGATGGTTAGAAGATGATTGATTGATTGGCTAATAGACAACTGATAGATAATTGGCAGATAGCAGATAAAGGATGCATATAGTATAAATATATAGTAGATATAAGGATAGTAGTCATAGAGCTAGATAATATATTTTAACAACAAATAGATAATGGATGATAGATACATAGATGTTTGAAAAATATAGGGTATAGACATACAAGTAGATAATAGAAATAGTAGATAAAAATAGACAATTAAAAAAATCCCATTAATTGGCTTTAATCATATTTTCATTTTGTCAATAATAGGTAGACAACATAAAAAGTGCCAGAAGTTTACATTTTATTTACATTTTGCTACAAATATGTCTTAATGCACTTATTATTTATTCAGAATGGAACAACTTCAGTGATTTCTTGTCTGGAAATTGATGACAGGTGTTTTGGAAATGTTTGAAAAGCCATTTCTCATGATGGCTGGAAGATTATAGATGTGTGCTTCTACCAGTTTCAGCAGTGAACTAACAGAAGGCAAGGACAACAGAAGAGGAAGAAATGTGAACAGTGTCCATAGCCCATTGCATTCTCTTGGACCAAGGCCAAATCTATACCTCACTCAAAAAGCCACACATTTAAAAAGACTTGGAATATATTTCCACATAATTCTCACAAAGATATGGATTCCCTTTTTTCTGTTATAGAAACGTTGTTTCCTAGAATCAAATCATAATTTTCTATGATATTTATGTTGTTATAATATTTTTATGACATTTTCTCATAGAAAAACACAATTTAAACCATTATTAAGGAGAATAATGTAGGGACATTGAGGTGTAAGCGTAAATGCTGATGTGTGTCTTTAGTGATGGGAGCAGAAATATACTTTACACTGGACATTCTAAAACAAGCATGGTCTAGTACCTGTGCTACAGTGTACAACGTGACACTGCAAACAAAACAGAATTCCATCTCTTCACAGCTCACTGTTAGAAGTTATTCCCAAAAGGCACAAAACTCTTCTCACTTCTTCCAATCAAGGAGAGATGCTTAACCTGTGGCAAATGCAGAGCTACAGGGAATTAATGAAAATGAGAGAGAGCAGAAAGTACAGGCTAAGAGAGCTACCATTTTATAGTTACCCCCTTCTAAGAACCGAACCTGGAAGGATGCTATTCCTAGTAATTTGATTGTCAGAGTTGCAGAAAATAGCAATAGACTCTCAAGCTGAGACGCAGATTATTATGCCATGATGAGCTTTGCTTTGTTTGTTTGGAAATTCTATTTTCCTCAACTCACTACAAGTTTCCCCAGTGGGTGAGCATCCAGAAATAACCAAGGAGCTTGTCAGCTCACACTCAACAAAGAGAAAGGCTTTCCAATCATGAGCCAAAATATGCTGACTAATACATAATAGATAAACAGGAGTTACATTTATTCTTCTGAACCAAATAATTCTTTTCTGTTGCCAAGTCAGTTCCTATCTTATTCTATATTTTCCACCAAATAATACTCATTATCTACTCTACAATATTATTTAAGAGTCCTTTGATAATTATATGTGTGACTTTTGAATTTATATCCTTTCCATGCCTTCTTTACTCTACAACTCTTTGTGTATCCTCTTTTCTCTCTCTCTCAACTTCATAACATATTCTTGAATTATTTCCATACACACACACACACATACACACACACACATACACACATATATATATATTTTTCCAAATGCATTTAATGTGTTCCTGCTTGTATGATCAAATAGAAAACCACTTGTTATTGAATAATCTGTCAAGGAAAATCTTCCTGAAGAAGAGTTATTTGATCTCCTTCTAGCTCACTAATACAGCTCTTCCTCTAAAGAGAACAAAAAACTTTTCATTTCTTTCAATAAAGGAAAGATTGATCTCTCATTACCCATTAAATGAATAAATGATAAATGAATTACATAATTCTGGGTGTATAGAGATGAGCATAGAGAATGAAGTCTGAATTTTTTTTTTTTTTTTTTTTTTTTTTTTTTTTTGCTGAAAGATAGTGGAATAGATTCTCTATCTCCAATGCTCTCACCAGCCCAGGTAGTTGGCTAGATTTACATGGCATAAGTTCCTTTGTATTAAGTCCAATTGGATGACCATGTGTCAATCACAGGACACAAATGGCAGTACTGTACAACTAGGGATTTCTTACTATGTTTCTTGGTCATTTTGGGCCATAAGCATCACATATGTGTAAAAATGTTGATTGCCTTTCTCCAGTTGCAGATAGCATACTACCCTCTGATACCGTGATAGTAGTGAGCAGTGAATATCCCAGGTCTGTCAAAGCTTGATTCCTCAAACTCTGTGTCTAAAGTGTGTGGCGCCTTCAGCTATAAGGTCTACACTTAACTTTATATGACAGACAAGGACAAAAACAAGAGCTTATATTATTTTGGGAGTCTTTCAAAAACTCTAACAATGATAGCAACCAAAACCAAACAACAAAAGCAACTGAAAGAGAAGTTCACTTGCCTAGTACTGGTGTTTCTGTTAGATAGTTTATGTCATTTAGCTAGAACACTATTGCAAGTTTCATAATTAATTCAAGTTTATATATATACATATATATGAAAAATTTTCTCTAACTTTAAGCCTCATTTGTGTTATCTATTTTTCATCCTCATCTTGTTCTATATTTGTTTCTATTCACACTAACTAATCTCACCCAATTTTCCCATGTATTCATTCATTACTGTGCATTTTTTATCCACTTTATAACTTTATTGTGTCCCTGCCCTATCATATCTTTGGTTTTTGCAGTATAGACTCACACACAAAGATTATGAACTAGTATTCACAAACAAGTGATAACTTTCAGAACCTGTATTCATGTGTCTCAGTCATCCCATTCAGCATAATACTTTTGAGTTTCATAAACTACCTGAAAATTTAGTGATTTTTATTTTATTTTTTTCAGCTGAATAGAATTCTGTTATATATGGGACATGTTTTTATTATCTGTTCTTCAGTTGAAGGGTGTATTAATTGCTTTCTTTCCTAACTATTGTGAAGCAAGGAATGTGGGTTATGAGACACCCTACTATAGAATAGGATGGGAAGCACTTTGGGCATATGTTGAGCACTGTATAGTTGGTAATGTGGTATATCTAGTTTACACGTTTTGATAATTCTTTCTACTGATTTCTCTGTATCTCTAGCAATTTGTATTTCCATGAGAGATGAATAGCTATTTCTCTTTCTCCACATGCTCAGGAGCATTTGTTGGCAGGTGTCTTATTGATATTTACTCATTATGATTGACGTAATACTAGTTATTCTTCATGCAAATAGTAATTATATTGAAAAAGAGGTCATAAAAAAACTCCTTCATAATATTCTCAAAAATCTAAAACATCTAAGAACACACCTAACCAAGCATATCATAGCCCTCCAATGAAAACTTTTAATCATTAAAAACCAAAACAAAACAACAAAAATGAGAATGATACTAAAAATCTAAAAAGACAATCAATGATCATGGATGATCTTAATTAATATTGTTATACATTATAATCCCAACATAAGCAATTGATAGATACAATGCAATCTCAATCAGAATCAATATAGAAGAAGTCTAAAAATAATATGGAAACCCCCCCCCCACCGCCAAATACTATAATAGTCAATGTAATCCTGAGATAAAAGAACAATGTTGGAGTGATGACCAAACCAGATTGCAAGGCATTTGGCACTATGGAAGAAAAGAAAAACAAAACATAAGCAAAAACAACCATCCAAACTAACTAACTAAATCAGCATGTAAATAACATTCCAATTATCATAAATTAAAGTTTTAAAATGTAAGACTCAATTATGAATGCACAAAACTATAACCATCCTTTGCTATGTTGCTGGGGATGAGTTTGGGTGATCATTTTCAGAGGAGCCAATGGTTAGGTAAGTTTCTGTAGTCTACCTTACCCACTTCACTGGCTAATGTGATCTGTGTGTTCCCAGAAAGCCTGGTAGAGTTGGGGCCTAAGAAAGAGCAATGAGTGGGTGGAGAAAAGTATGAGTGGAAGATCAGTGTGATCAGTGGAGATAGGGTAAGGCCTCCGTAGCTGCTGAAGTTGGAAGGAAAGAATCGGATCGTATTTAGAGGAGGGTATGAGGAAGTAAAGTCCTCAAGTTAGCCTACCTGTTTCCCTGGCCAGTGTGGAATGCAAAAAACAAAACAAAACAAACTAAAACCATGTTTTCACTTTATCTCTAATTTGCTTTAAGGAGCTGATTAAGGTCATGTAGACAAAACTCCTTGAAATGTGCTCAACAATCTATACAAGGAGAGCAAGAATGCTCTCCAGACCTTTGCTGCCTGTGGTTGTTTGAATTACAATGGCTCCTACAGGCTCATAAATGTAAATGATGGGTAACCTGTTGATGAAACTGTTTAGGAAGGATCAGAAGGTTTGGTCCATCAAAGAAGGCACACAACTTGGGAGCAGAATTTAGATTTAAAATAGTCCATGTCATTCACAGTTAGCTCTCTTCACTACTGAATAAGATAAAGATGTAAGATTTCACCTACTACTACAGTGAGACACCTGCCTGCTACCTGCCATGATGATGGTGAATTCTATTCCTCTGGAACTATGAGCCCCAATAAGCCCTTTTCTTTACAAGTTGGTCATGGAAATAGAAAAAACAATTAAAACTGAAGCCAGGTGCAGACACACAGCAGGAGAAATCCTTTACTGTGCTCTTAGTTAATTCATGGCCATCTAAATAATATGCTTCTCTATATGGTTAATTTTTTGTGCTTATTGAATCACAAGCACTATTTGTCATTCATAGATGTAGACTTTAAGTTTTCTCTATTTCACAGACAGTATTCATTGTTGTTCATATTTATAGGGAAAATTGGTGAAACCTAGGGATTCAAGTAGTTCCTCCAAGTTAACATATTAGGTAACATGGCTCATCTCTGATTAAATAAAATGACAATGTTATAACTTTTGGGTATCTCTTTTAAGGTTGACTGTTTTGCCTTCTCAAAAAATCCATGCTGTGTAAATGTAACATTTGCTCACCAGATGAAATTGTCTTCTCAGAGGCTTACTACCGAAGAAGCTAACTCGTTCTGGTTCTTTCTGAACACTGGCTGGCTGGTTCAACTCAGCCGTGCTGGTTAGAAACTCCACTTCAAGCTCATTGATCCAATTCAGTTTTTCTTAACTTCTATGTGAGTTGCTTTGCTTGAACTCATACTAATGTTAGCAATATGTTCTAATCTTCTGGCTTGTTTTGTCTTCCCCCGTGTCTAGCTTGTTCTTTTTTGCAACCTCTTTCTGTAAACGTATCCTTATAAAAACATTCCACATTTTGTTTGCCCCTCAATTAGATGCCATTTTCAAACATGGCTGTTTCCTTCCACAAACTAATTTTACCTTCATTGTTTGGAATTAAAGGTGTGTACTACGAGGATATCTGTATTCCATGGAAAGGGCTTAAATTGTTTCATTCTATTCTGATCACACAGACCTAGAACTTTCAATGTGATCCCTTGACAGAGCAGCCATGGTGTTGGTTTAAAATTCCTCTACAGTGCTGCAGTTTTCCCACTTTGAATATATATCTTTGCTCAGATTTATGTTCTAGTTTTCCATTCAGGTGCCCCTGGCAGATATGAATTACTTTTGTTTAAATAATTCACATGACTCATAACTCAGTCCTTGTTAAAATATTATGGGAAAAGCAAGAAGAAAATTGCTAGGCATATACAATCAGTTATCATTTTTATAGTATAAACAGGTGAAATGTTCCACCATGTGCATGGCATCTGTCTTCTGTACTCATTATTGATAATATCACAAGAACTCTTCCATCACTGTGCATATTACCAAGACAACATTGGATGTAAAGCTTGCTAAGCACCCTGGTTGTCCTATCAGAAGACCAGTTATGAGGCCAAACAACAGGATCACAAAACAGACATTACTCCATGCAAAGTGATTTCCTTGTCAAAGAATTACACTTTTTTCCAGATGTGTCATTGTGAAACCTTGAGAACTGAATTTAAATTACCCTCTAAGTTTAAATCAGAGCACCCTAAATTAATATAGCCTTATTGGGAATGAAATCTCAGGGCTACAAAGTACATTCAGTCCTGTGGCTTGCTTTATATAAAATTGCTAAAGTTTTGGATTTGTTTCAGTCTAGATTTAAACCTGAACAATGGTAGTTGTAACACCAAGGAATTATTGTTATTTAAAGAATGAGTGACTGAGAATATATCATAGGTTAAGCCTGGTTCTGATAAATTTACATAGGTTTAGTCCATATGCTCTGCAGGAACTAGTTAATAACACACAGGGAAATTGATATGCACACTGAAAGAACTATGTTCCTCAAGCTAAGGCACATTAAACCAGCAGCATCCAGCTAGAAGCCTGGCTGCTCCACTCCCAGATCTGTAAACATGATGATGTAAACATGATGAGAGGCCATATTGCTTCTGGAGCATACATCACTCCCTTTCCCTTTTCCCTCTTCTCCTTCTTGTTTTCTTTTTCCTTCTACATCTGTACAGAAAACACAGTGTAATTAAACATTCTAGAATGATACTAATAAAAAACATGAACATACTTTCTTTTGAAGCTGTGAAAAATGACAGAATAAAATAATTGAATGGAGCGAAAGGTATCATTTCAAAGAAACCTACACTGCTTTGATAACACTGTGTTGGTAATAAAGCTATCACTGATCACCTTGGTCTGAGGAATTTCTGGTAAACATCAGATATATGTATTATTCATCAATCTATTATATCTAGAAAAATTTGAGATAATCACATATGTAACTCTTTTAAAAATATTTATTTCTGTATTCACTTTACATCATGATCACAACTGCCCCTCCTTCCTTTCCTCCCAGTGCCCCTTTATATACCAATCTTCCATGACCCTTTCCTCTTCTCCTTATAGAAGGGGAAGCCCCTGACCCCCAATGTACTACCTCTCCATCCTGGTATATTAATTCTTAGCAGGACTAAGTACATTCTCTCCCATTGAGTCAAGACAAGGCAGCCCAGCTAGGGGAAGGGGATCCAAAGGCAGGTCACAGAGTCAGAGACAGCCCCCACTCTAATTGTTAGGTGTTCCATATAAAGACCAATTTGCACATCTGCTTCAAATGTGTAGGGGGCCTAATTCCAGATCATGCCTGGTCTTTGGTTGGTGGTTTAATCTCTACAAACACCCATGGCCCTAGGTTAGTTGATTCTGTAGGTCTTATTATGGTGTTCTTGACTACTCCAGCTCTCTCAATCCTTTCCCACACTCATCCACAGGCCTTCTCCCTAAGATATACCTACTGTTTGGCTGTGAGTCTTTGCATATGTTTATAAATATGCTTATATCCGTTGCTTGATGAACTCTCCAAGGAGATGGTTATTCTAGGCTCCTGTCTGAAACATAGCAGAGTTATCCCTGACAGTGCCAGGGTTGAATCTTGCCCATGTGGTGGGTCTCAAGTTGGGCTAATTATTTGTTCCTTCATTCTCTCCTCTGTCTTTATCCCTGTACATCTTGTAGTTAAGACACACTTTGGTTTGAAGTTTTCATGAGTAGTTTGGTGTTCCCTTCCCTTTACAGGAAGTCTCACATGGCTACAAAAGGTTGCCACTTTGTTTGCCATATCCACAACTGCTAGGAGCCTTTGGTAGTGTTTTCTGCATAGACTTATGGCAACATCCCTAATCCTAGGTTCCTGCTTGCCCCTAATAGATTTCTATTTTTTCTGCAGCCCTTCCCAACTTCAACCTAATCCTCATCCCAATTTCCATACCCACCCAGATGTCTTAGAAGGTAAGAGAAGTGGCTACTCTTCCAAAGGTCATGAGTTAATTCCTAGCAACCACAAGATGGCTCATAACCATCTATCATGAAATCTGGTGCCCTCTTCTGCTGTACAGCTGTGCAAGCAGGCAGAGTGCTGGATACATCATAAATAAATGAATAAGTCACACACACACACATACACACGACCTAAATTTTAATATTTGCTCATGTGTGGTCCATATAACCAATAATGATAATCTTACCTTCTATCTTGAAGGATAATTATGTTAAGTACAGATACTAATTTAATTCTGATAGTTCTTAATATAATATGGAATGTGTAGCAGGTAACCTGGAAAAAGCAAAAATCATCACCTGACATTTTAAAAACTGGAATGAATACCAGATAATTAAAAGAGTTTGCTAAGAAAAGTGACTTATTTGCATATTAAGTGACTTTTATCTTTAAGTTATCAAAACTGTCTTCAACTATCAAAAATTGATGGTTGTATTAAGGGCTACACTAAAATGTCTATGAGTGGACTTCCAGTGTAGCTCAGCCACAGGGATCAAGTAGGGTTGGAGAGAAGAGAAGAAATTGAATGGGGAGAGCCAGCACTAATAATTACAAGAGTATATTTTATTCTATGAATCCAAAAGGGAACAAGTCAAACTTTCATAAATTCATATATTGTTGTCATATATATTTTTTCTAAACATCATTTTCTGTCTTAATGAAGTATAACCTGAGATAAATGTTGCTAATTGACTAAGGGAGCATTGTGAGATTGGAGTGATCAATTTACACTTACGAAATTTATAAAATCTTATAATGTTTACATTCAGGCTACTAAGTCAGCATACTCATTATTTTTTAAGATCATAAGTTTCTTTTTGAAATTAAAAGTTTATGTAGAGAGAGAAAGCCTCAAAAGTATGCTCAGATTAGGGAGTCTACCCAGGAGCTTGACCTGAGAGGAAAAATAAGTCAACATAAGTCATTTAGTTCTACATTATTAAATAAAGGAAGAGTTAGATCTAAATCACCTATCATTTAATCAACACACTGTTTTTTCTATAAAAGAAAAAGATAAAATAATAGATCCATTTAAGACAGGAGCACATTTCACACTATTTTACTAGATTTTTCCCCAAATACTATAAAAATAGAATGGCTGAAATCCAAGTATTCCATCCCTTGAGTACAAAGCAAGCAAGGTATTTATAACAATCATCTAAAATGCTAGTTTATTTTTTCAAATATAATAGTTTTTCCTTTATTCAAAATTAAAACTAATTTTCAAAATTATATAACATTTTCACATTGATAAAGAGTAGCAATATTTTCCAATTATATGGATAATGAGTTCCTGAGCAATGATCCAAAAGATGGGCAGTAGTTTCCTGCTCTAAACAATTGTTAATAGTATCCTGGTGTTCTGAGAAATTAAAATATGATTCCATATCTAATGATGACAGATATGTGCTATTAATTAATCAAATCTCCTCAAAAAAGAGTCCACCAGGTGAAAATAATTATGAGCCATTTGTCTCCTGCTTATTATTCTACACACATTATAAATACAAATACCATAGACATGTTTATAATATCTACTAAAAAGCTACCAGGAAATAAAACAGAATCACAGATGTTGTTATGGTGACAATATTTGGGTTTGCCTTTTGAGACAATGCAAACAGCATAGAATAGGAAATTATCTTTTCAATTTATTTATAAGAAAATTATTTTTGCTTCATTTACTATATGTAAAGAGATGTTATAAAATTGAGGGAGAAAGCATTTTGTGGCAGGGGAAAAAAGGCTCAAATTGAATCACATAAACTTCCTTGAAGTTTACAGACTGTGAGAGACATATTTTTCTGGACCATCTAAATTTTCTATGCCATATCCTGATATCAAGACTAACACTATTTCAAATATCTGCATATGTAGATTACATATCAGAATATTTTTTCAAGAGATAAAAATTCTCATTCTCACTTTCTTGTGTACTTAAGTCAACTTTAAGAAATGATAATGATGGTGACTGTCTTTAAGTTCAGTGAGTAGTAATTGACCTGGAGACTTAAAATAAACACATTCCTCGAATTAACTGAAGTCAGAAGATTAACAATTTTTTTTTCATTATCCATTTCTCCTAGCATGAATTAAGATGTTAAGTACCAGTGTTGTTTTACAAATGCTAATTAGCTGAATTCTTAATTCTATTTTGGAGCATTAGACATATTTAGAACCAAGTTTTACCTTTGCTTTCAAAACTGTGTTTTGAAAGAGTGGTTTGTAGCTTACCAAGGCTTCAAATACTCTAGGTAATTATGGGTGTTAGTCAAACTCTAAAAATCTCACAAGCCTACAAAAAAAGTAGCCATGAGCGTTGGGTTCTTGAAGTCAAACAACTGAAGGAATGTAAGTGGTTTTGCTTTTCTCTGCTTTGTTTGTTTGTTTGTTTGTTTTTTGTTTTGTTTGTTTTTTGTTTTGTTTGTTTTTTTGTTTGTTTTTTGAGACAGGGTTTCTCTGTAAAGTCTTGACTGTCCTGGAACTCACTCTGTAGACCAGGCTGGCCTTGAACTCAGAAGTGCTGGATTTAAAGGCGTGTGACACCACGCCTGGCTGCATTTCTCTGCTTTAATCAAACTTTGATATACAGTATGCGTGCTTGTTTGTGTGAGTATTTTTGTATGTAAATATAATAACTTAAAAGAACTAGTTCAATATCCTCTGTAATTTAATTATTTTCTAATTGTTTAATTATGATATTTCATTGTTAGGAATGGTATAAATTATTGAATTTGTTATTAGTAAAATGTGGGTAGCATTGCTCACATATATACTGACTATTTGCTTCTATTTGCAAAAGCATCATCTTTTCAGACTTAGAGTTAAAAACTGTTCATGGTAAGGTGATAAATTACTCCATGTTGCTTCACAGTATTTTATGAACAATGAGATATTGACACACACATTATATATCATGCAACTCTCCATCAGTAAATATTCTTGGTTTTCATGACTATTCTTGAAGTGGAGTCATCTTTTGAGAATATAATGAGATAATTAAAATGTACTGACTTTTACCTGAGTCTATGAGAATTGTTTCTGTTTTTAGAATTAAATTGTTAATTCTTGAAACTCTGGAATGATTCTTCTATATCACATTGTTACTGTGTTTAGAAAAGTTTTACTAATGCTAATAAAAGAACATCAATATCCTTATTGCCTCATAATTTATTATTCTTTATAACTATTTTCTAGGTACATTCAACTATACACGTACATTTAAATAATCTTAGTCATTGTGTAAAATAACTCATGCTTATCACTCCCCTGTATTTTCCAAATTCTTTTGATAAATGTTCTTTCACTTATTTAAAGATGTTTTCCTCATTGTTCTTTGCAGTCTTAGTTGACTAATGAAGGTTTACCCACTCACTTTACAACAGGCACCTTGTCTTATCTATAGCATGTCATATATTCCTAGATTAATATTTTGTCCAGCAAGATTTTAATCACATTTTTCTATATTAGTATATTATCTTAAAATAACAGAGAGAGAGAGAGAGAGAGAGAGAGAGAGAGAGAGAGAGAGAGAAGTAAACTTCCCTGACCATAAAACCTGCTCTTAAAAAAGACTATTGTTTATTAAACAAACCATAGTGCCATTTGGTGAGAGAGTGACTTGTGAATTATTAATCAAGAAGACTTAAAGCCACTTACCAAATAGTACAGACTCTTGCCATTACACTTGGCTGTCTAGCATAACTATATTGTAAGACTACTGATGAAAACACTGTGTAATTTGAGTGTATGATATAGAGGAATCAAGCTAGAAATCATTTGGTATGATATTTCTTTTTTTCATTGGTTATTTTGTTTATATTTCAAATGTTTCCCCTTTCTAGTTTTCCTTTCTCTCCCATCACCCCTTACTCTGCTTCTATGGCAGTGCTCCCCCACCCACCCACCCACTCACCACCCTAGAATGCTAGAATGCCTCTAAACTGGGGCATCAAGCCTTCACAGGACCAAGGGCCTATACTGATGCCAAATAAAGCCCCTTCAGCTCCTTCGGTCCTTCCCCTAACTCCTCCATTGGGGTTCCTGTGCTCAAGACAATGGTTGGCTGTGACAACCATCTTTGTCACATGATTGTGCTTCCACATCTATATTGTTCAGTATCTGGCAGAGCCTCTCAGGAGACAGCTGCACCAGGATCCTGTCAGCAAGCACTTCTTGGCCTCAGTAGTAGTGTTTGGGTTGGGTGTCTGCAAGTAGGATGGATCCCGAGGTGGGGCAGTTTCTGGATGTCCTTTCCTTCAGTCTCTGCTCCACTCATTTTCCCTGTATTACCTTTAGACAAGAGCATTTTTGGGTTAAAACTTTGGAGATGCATGAGTGGCCCCATTCCTCAACTGGAGGGCCATGCCTAAGCTCTGGATATAGTCTCCACAGGTTCTCCCTCCCATTTGTACGGCATTTCAGCTAATGTCATTCCTGTGGGTTCATGGGATGTTCTTGTTTCCTGGCATCTGGGACTATCTGGTTGCAACCTCCTGTGTCCCATGCCCCATTGCTACACACTGCGGTTCAATTTCCTGACTCTGTACATTGTGGGAAGCCACATGTGCCGTTGCAGAGTGGCACTGACTACTGCTGGCCACCACGCATAAATTTGGACAAACAACCAATGTGTACATATGCAGTAAAGTTTTTGCAAAGACACTGCCTGGCCCGGGCATGACAATGAGGTTCTGTAAGGTACTGAGAGTATAACCAATCAGATGTGAGACATGCAAATGAGGTATGATAATGAGGTTCTGTAAGGTACTGAGAGAGTAACCAATCAGATGTGAGACATGCAAATGAGGTATGATAATGAGGCTCTGTGTGGTACTGAGAGAGAGTAGCCAATCAGATGAGGAACATGCAAATGAGGCGTAGTGCATAACCAATCCGGGTGTGAGACACGCCTCTCCTAGGCCTATAAAAGCAGCACCAGTTCTGGGCTCGGGGTCTCTTCGTCTCTACAATCAAGCTCTCCCAATAATCATGTGCAGAAGGATCCTGTTGCAGCATCGTTACTGCTGGCCAGTCCGGTGTGCGCAAGAAGTGGTGCCGAAAACCCGGGACAAGAAACATCTTCAGGCACGAGCGAAGACCCCCTGCTACAGGGAGAATTCAGAACTGCATCATGGGGAAGGAGTGGTTAATAAAGGTTCCAGCAAAACAGACTGCTGAGAAGGATCCGGCATGGATTCAGAACTCTTCAGCTGGGGAACGGTGATAATGAAGTGTTCCTGCAAAACAGACTGCTGAGAAGGATCCGACTGCATGGATTCAGAACTCTTCAGCTGAGGAACGGTGGTACCGGTAAGTCTCCCAAATTGATCCCCAGGTTAAAGGGGGATATGTTTTTTAAGAAAAAGAAAAGGGAAGAAAAATAAAAGGAATCAGTGATAAAAAAAAAGGAAATAGAAAAGGAAAGGAAAAGGGAAGGGAAAGGGAAAAAAAAAAGGAAAGAGAAAAAGAAAAGAGAGAAGAGAAGGAAAGAAAGGATTGAGACAATAAGGTTCCTGGCTTTGGGACAAGTTAAGGTTCATGAGTTATGCTTTTTTCTCCCATTGACCCTTTGTGGGTAGGTCTGATAGTTTTGGTCTTGTTTGTTCTGATATATGGACTCTGTTACTGTTTGAAACTGTGTGTAGAGGCAGTCAAGACAGGTCAGAAAATCCTTACAGAGCAACAAGAAAGTATGTCGGAAGAAGAGAAGGGCTTAAAAAGAAAAAGGAAAAAGAAAGGAGACACAGTGTTATCAGGTGGACCTGAAGAAGAAAGTATACAGCAAGCTTATGGCTTGCTTAATGAAACTTTAAAAAAATGGGGAGGCAGCCTCAGCCTCAGCAGCAGCGGTCACCATCTTAGTTCCAGGACTCAGCAGAACTTAGGAAATTAGTCTGAACAGGTTAGAGGGTGCGCCAGAGAACTAGACAGCTTCTGGGACGGGCGGAAGCACAGAGCCGCTGAGGCAGCACCCTTGGCGGGCCGCAGACAGCCAGCCACCGTCCGGACCAGAGGAAAGGTTTCCGCCTGGCTTGGGAGGCGGCCTCAGCCTCAGCAGCAGCAGTCGCCATCTTGGTTCCAGGACTCAGCAGAACTTAGGAAATTAGTCTGAACAGGTCAGAGGGTGCGCCAGAGAACCGGACAGCTTCTGGGACAGGCAGAAGCACAGAGCCGCTGAGTCAGCACCCTTGGCAGGCCGCAGACAGTCAGCCACCATCCGGACCAGAGGACAGGTGTCTGCCTGGCTTGGGAGGCGGCCTCAGCCTCAGCAGCAGCGGTCGCCATCTGGGTTCCGGGACTCCGCGGGACCTAGGAAATTAGTCTGAACAGGTTAGAGGGTGCACCAGAGAACCAGACAGCTTCTGGGACAGGCGGAAGCACAGAGCCGCTGAGTCAGCACCCTTGGCAGGCCGCAGACAGTCAGCCACCATCCGGACCAGAGGACAGGTGTCCGCCTGGCTTGGGAGGCGGCCTCAGCCTCAGCAGCAGCGGTCGCCATCTGGGTTCCGGGACTCCGCGGGACCTAGGAAATTAGTCTGAACAGGTTAGAGGGTGCACCAGAGAACCAGACAGCTTCTGGGACAGGCGGAAGCACAGAGCCGCTGAGGCAGTACCCTTTGCAGGCTGCAGACAGCCGGCCACTGTCCAGACCAGAGGACAGGTGTCTGCCTGGCTCGGGAGGTGGCCTCAGCCTCAGGAGCAGCAGTCGCCATCTTGGTTCCAGGACTCCCTGGAACTTAGGAATTTAGTCTGCACAGGTGAGAGTCTGCACCACAGAAGCTGACAGCTTCTGGGAACTGCCAAAGCAACACAGCTTCTGAGAGAGGCCCTGTTTTGGGCCTTCTTCTTCGACCAGGAGGAGGTCCAAAAACAAGATATCTGCGCACCTTCCCTGTAAGAGAGCTTGCCAGCAGAGAGTGCTCTGAGCACTGAAACTCAGAGGAGAGAATCTGTCTCCCAGGTCTGCTGAGAGACAGTAACAGAATCACCAGAAGAACAATCTCTAAACAGAGTCAACTATAACTACTAACTCCAGAGATTACCAGATGGCGAAAGGTAAACGTAGGAATCCTACTAACAGGAACCAAGACCACTCACCATCAGCAGAACCCAGCACTCCCACTTCGCCCAGTCCAGGGCACCCCAACACACCCGAAAACCTAGACCTAGATTTAAAAGCATATCTCATGATGACGGTAGAGGACATCAAGAAGGAGTTTAATAAATCACTTAAAGAAATACAGGAGAACACTGCTAAAGAGTTACAAGTCTTTAAAGAAAAACAGGAAAACACAATCAAACAGGTAGAAGTCCTTACAGAAAAAGAGGAAAAAACATACAAACAGGTGATGGAAATGAACAAAACCATACTAGACCTAAAAAGGGAAGTAGACACAATAAAGAAAACTCAAAGTGAGGCAACACTGGAGATAGAAACCCTAGGAAAGAAATCTGGAACCATAGATTTGAGCATCAGCAACAGAATACAAGAGATGGAAGAGAGAATCTCAGGTGCAGAAGATTCCATAGAGAACATCGGCACAACAATCAAAGAAAATGGAAAATGCAAAAAGATCCTAACTCAAAATATCCAGGAAATCCAGGACACAATGAGAAGACCAAACCTACGGATAATAGGAGTGGATGAGAATGAAGATTTTCAACTCAAAGGACCAGCAAACATCTTCAACAAAATTATTGAAGAAAACTTCCCAAATATAAAGAAAGAGATACCTATGAACATACAAGAAGCCTACAGAACTCCAAATAGACTGGACCAGAAAAGAAATTCCTCCCGACACATAATAATCAGTACAACAAATGCACTAAATAAAGATAGAATACTAAAAGCAGTAAGGGAAAAAGGTCAAGTAACATACAAAGGCAAGCCTATCAGAATTACACCAGATTTTTCACCAGAGACTATGAAAGCCAGAAGAGCCTGGACAGATGTTATACAGACACTAAGAGAACACAAATTCCAGCCCAGGCTACTATACCCAGCCAAACTCTCAATTACCATAGATGGAGAAACCAAAGTATTCCACGACAAAACCAAATTCACACATTATCTCTCCACGAATCCAGCCCTTCAAAGGTTAATAACAGAAAAAAACCAATACAAGAACGGGAACAATGCCCTAGAAAAAACAAGAAGGTAATCCATCAACAAACATAAAAAAAGACAGCCACAAGAACAGAATGCCAACTTTAACAACAAAAATAACAGGAAGCAACAATTACTTTTCCTTAATATCTCTTAACATCAATGGTCTCAACTCCCCAATAAAAAGACATAGACTAACAAAGTGGCTACATAAACAAGACCCAACATTTTGCTGTTTACAGGAGACACATCTCAGAGAAAAAGATAGACACTACCTCAGAATAAAAGGCTGGAAAACAATTTTCCAAGCAAATGGTATGAAGAAACAAGCTGGAGTAGCCATCCTAATATCTGATAAGATTGACTTCCAACCCAAAGTCATCAAAAAAGACAGGGAGGGGCACTTCATTCTCATCAAAGGTAAAATCCTCCAAGAGGAACTCTCAATTCTGAATATCTATGCTTCAAATACAAGGGCAGCCACATTCATTAAAGAAACTTTAGTAAAGCTCAAAGCACACATTGCACCTCACACAATAATAGTGGGAGACTTCAACACACCACTTTCACCAATGGACAGATCATGGAAACAGAAACTAAACAGAGACACACTGAAACTAACAGAAGTGATGAAACAAATGGATCTGACAGATATCTACAGAACATTTTATCCTAAAACAAAAGGATATACCTTCTTCTCAGCACCTCATGGTACCTTCTCCAAAATTGACCACATAATAAATAGGTGACAAAACAGGCCTCAACAGATTCAAAAATATTGAAATTGTCCCATGTATCCTATCAGATCACCATGCAATAAGGCTGATATTCAATAACAAAAAAAAATAACAGAAAGCCAACACTCACGTGGAAACTGAACAACGCTCTTCTCAATGATACCTTGGTCAAGGAAGGAATAAAGAAAGAAATTAAAGACTTTTTAGAGTTTAATGAAAATAAAGCCACAACGTACCCAAACCTTTGGGACACAATGAAAGCATTTCTAAGAGGGAAACTCATAGCTCTGAGTGCCTCCATGAAGAAATGGGAGAGAGCACATACTAGCAGCTTGACAACACATCTAAAAGCTCTAGAAAAAAAGGAAGCAAATTCACCCAAGAGGAGTAGACGGCAGGAAATAAACTCAGGGGTGAAATCAACCAAGTAGAAACAAGAAGAACTATTCAAAGAATTAACCAAACGAGGAGTTGGTTCTTTGAGAAAATCAACAAGATAGATAAACCCTTAGCTAGACTCACTAGAGGGCACAGAGACAAAATCCTAATTAACAAAATCAGAAATGAAAAGGGAGACATAACAACAGATCCTGAAGAAATCCAAAACACCATCAGATCCTTCTACAAAAGGCTATACTCAACAAAACTGGAAAACCTGGACAAAATGGACAAATTTCTGGACAGATACCAGGTACCAAAGTTGAATCAGGATCAAGTTGACCTTCTAAACAGTCCCATATCCCCTAAAGAAATAGAAGCAGTTATAAATAGTCTCCCAGCCAAAAAAAGCCCAGGACCAGACGGGTTTAGTGCAGAGTTCTATCAGACCTTCAAAGAAGATCTAATTCCAGTTCTGCACACAGTTTTTCACAAGATAGAAGTAGAAGGTACTCTACCCAACTCATTTTATGAAGCCACTATTACTCTGATACCTAAACCACAGAAAGATCCAACAAAGATTGAGAACTTCAGACCAATTTCTCTTATGAATATCGAAGCAAAAATCCTCAATAAAATTCTCGCTAACCGAATCCAAGAACACATTTAGAGCAATCATCCATCCTGACCAAGTAGATTTTATTCCAGAGATGCAGGGATGGTTTAATATACGAAAATCCATCAATGTAATCCACTATATAAACAAACTCAAAGACAAAAACCACATGATCATCTCGTTAGATGCAGAAAAAGCATTTGACAAGATCCAACACCCATTCATGATAAAAGTTCTGGAAAGACCAGGAATTCAAGGCCCATACCTAAACATGATAAAAGCAATCTACAGCAAACCAGTAGCCAACATCAAAGTAAATGGAGAGAAGCTGGAAGCAATCCCACTAAAATCAGGGACTAGATAAGGCTGCCCACTTTCTCCCTACCTTTTCAACATAGTACTTGAAGTATTAGCCAGAGCAATTCGACAACAAAAGGAAATCAAGGGGATACAAATTGGAAAGGAGGAAGTCAAAATATCACTTTTTGCAGATGATATGATAGTATATATAAGTGACCCTAAAAATTCCACCAGAGAACTCCTAAACCTGATAAACAGCTTCGGTGAAGTAGCTGGATATAAAATTAACTCAAACAAGTCAATGGCCTTTCTCTATACAAAGAATAAACAGGCTGAGAAAGAATTTAGGGAAACAACACCCTTCTCAATAGTCACAAATAATATAAAGTATCTCGGCGTGACTCTAACTAAGGAAGTGAAAGATCTGTATGATAAAAACTTCAAGTCTCTGAAGAAAGAAAATAAAGAAGATCTCAGAAGATGGAAGGATCTCCCATGCTCATGGATTGGCAGGATCAACATTGTAAAAATGGCTATCTTGCCAAAAGCAATCTACAGATTCAATGCAATCCCCATCAAAATTCCAACTCAATTCTTCAACGAATTAGAAGGAGCAATTTGCAAATTCATCTGGAATAACAAAAAACCTAGGATAGCAAAAACTCTTCTCAAGGATAAAAGAACCTCTGGTGGAATCACCATGCCTGACCTAAAGCTTTACTACAGAGCAATTGTGGTAAAAACTGCATGGTACTGGTATAGAGACAGACAAGTAGACCAATGGAATAGAATTGAAGAACCAGAAATGAACCCACACACCTATGGTCACTTGATCTTCGACAAGGGAGCTAAAACCATCCAGTGGAAGAAAGACAGCATTTTCAACAATTGGTGCTGGCAAAACTGGTTGTTATCATGTAGAAGAATGTGAATCAATCCATATTTATCTCCTTGTACTAAGGTCAAATCTAAATGGATAAAAGAACTTCACATAAAACCAGAGACACTGAAACTTATAGAGGAGAAAGTGGGGAAAAACCTTGAAGATATGGGCACAGGGGAAAAATTCCTGAACAGAACAGCAATGGCTTGTACTGTAAGATCGAGAATTGACAAATGGGACCTAATGAAACTCCAAAGTTTCTGTAAGGCAAAAGACACCGTCAATAAGACAAAGAGACCACCAACAGATTGGGAAAGGATCTTTACCTATCCTAAATCAGATAGGGGACTAATATCCAACATATATAAAGAACTCAAGAAGGTGGACTTCAGAAAATCAAATAACCCCATTAAAAAATGGGGCTCAGAACTGAACAAAGAATTCTCACCTGAGGAATACCGAATGGCAGAGAATCACCTGAAAAAATGTTCAACATCCTTAATCATCAGGGAAATGCAAATCAAAACAACCCTGATATTTCACATCACACCATTCAGAATGGCTAAGATCAAAAATTCAGGTGACAGCAGATGCTGGCGTGGATGTGGAGAAAGAGGAACACTCCTCCATTGTTGGTGGGATTGCAGGCTTGTACAACCACTCTGGAAATCCGTCTGGCGGTTCCTCAGAAAATTGGACATAGTACTACCGGAGGATCCAGCAATACCTCTCCTGGGCATATATCCAGAAGATGCCCCAACTGGTAAGAAGGACACATGCTCCACTATGTTCATAGCAGCCTTATTTATAATAGCCAGAAGCTGAAAAGAACCCAGATGCCCCTCAACAGAGGAATGGATACAGAAAATGTGGTACATCTACACAATGAAGTACTACTCAGCTATCAAAAAGAATGAATTTATGAAATTCCTAGCCAAATGGATGGACCTGGAGGGCATCATCCTGAGTGAGGTAACACATTCACAAAGGAACTCACACAATATGTACTCACTGATAAGTGGATATTAGCCCAAAACCTAGGATACCCAAGATATAAGATACAATTTCCTAAACACATGAAACTCAAGAAAAATGAAGACTGAAGTGTGGACACTATGCCCCTCCTTAGAAGTGGGAACAAAACACCCTTGGAAGGAGTTACAGAGACAAAGTTTGGAGCTGAGATGAAAGGATGGACCATGTAGAGACTGCCTTATCCATGGATCCACCCCATAATCAGCATCCAAACGCTGACACCATTGCATACACTAGCAAGATTTTATCGAAAGGACCCAGATGTAGCTGTCTCTTGTGAGACTATGCCGGGGCCTATCAAACACAGAAGTGGATGCCCACAGTCAGCTAATGGATGGATCACAGGGCTCCCAATGGAGGAGCTAGAGAAAGTACCCAAGGAGCTAAAGGGATCTGCAACCCTATAGGTGGATCAACATTATGAACTAACCAGTACCCCGGAGCTCTTGACTCTAGCTGCATATGTATCAAAAGATGGCCTAGTCGGCCATCACTGGAAAGAGAGGCCCATTGGACACACAAACTTTATATGCCCCAGAACAGGGGAACGCCAGGGCCAAAAAGGGGGAGTGGGCGGGTAGGGGAGTGGGGGTGGGTGGGTATGGGGGACTTTTGGTATAGCATTGGAAATGTAAATGAGCTAAATACCTAATAAAAAATGGAAAGAAAAAAAAAAGAAAATTATTGACTAGTCAAGCAAAAAAAAAAAAAATAATAATAATAATGGCTTGATTATTGCACCAGAAAAGGTACAGCAGTCTAATGTTAGTCATTTTCTAGGAGCCACTATTACTTTACGATGTGTCACCCCACAAAAGATTAGTATAAGAAAGGATCATCTAAAGACACTAAATGATTTTCAAAAATTATTAGGAGATATTGTCCTACAGTGTGGTAAATGTGTAGAATTTATTAATGCACCTTCCGTGTGTGTTAATCCTCGCGGATTGCGACCCCTATATGTTTGGCAAATGGACGTCACACATATCCCATCTTTTGGGAAATTACAATATGTACATGTATCCATCGACACCAGTTCTGGTGTCCTACATGCCTCTCCCTTGACAGGGGAAAAAGCAGTTCATGTCATATCTCACTGCTTAGAGGCTTGGGCTGCATGGGGCAAGCCCCTAGTGTTAAAGACAGATAATGGTCCTGCATATACTTCTTCTAAATTTAGCCAATTTTGCAAACAAATGCAAGTAAAACATTTTACTGGATTGCCCTATAATCCACAGGGCCAAGGCATCATTGAGAGAGCCCACTGCACTCTGAAACAATATTTGCAAAAACAGAAAGGGGGAATAGAGGCTATGACGCCAAAGATGGCTCTATCCCTTACAATATTTACTCTTAATTTTTTAAAATTGGATGATACTGGAAGATCACCAGCTGAAAGGCACGCACAATGGCCTCAATCGCCCAATGAAATGGTCAAATGGAGAAATGTCCTTGATAATAAATGGTATGGCCCGGATCCTATCTTAATCAGATCCCGGGGAGCTATTTGTGTTTTTCCACAGGGTGAAGAAAATCCACTTTGGGTCCCGACGCGACTGACAAGGACCGTGAAAGAGCAAGATGAACCCCAAGATGATTCTCCTGCTCCTGATGATTGAAACCAGGATAAGTATACCTTTGTGGGCCATAGTAAGATCATGGCCAGTACCTTTACTGGTACATTCCAATTCTTCTACCTAGCCTTTGTTTTTTGCAAAGGAATGTTTTTTGGATGTGCCTTATGCACGACAAACTCCTCAAGAGCCACGGGTGTATAAGAGTACTAGTATTCATTTAAATTATACATTATGCTTTGTGCATAATGTGGATAAACATTTTACACCCTGTATATTTTTTAAGAAAAAGATTATCTTTAATTGGGCAGATCAAATTAATACTGCTGACACTATAAGTCAGATAGCAGAAAAAACGTCTGAGGCATTGCTTACCCTGCAAAGGGTGGATTCTCATATCACCTCTGGGTTAATGTTAGTGAATCAGAGTGGATATTTTACAACATGACATGGAACAGATGATGGATGTCATACAAATAAGTTGTGTGGCATCTACATCGCATGTGTGCATTACTCCCAATAGGTATATTAATAATTCTCTTATTAAAAGTGCAGACCTATCGAAATTCCTGAAGGGGAACTGGTCGCAGGAGCTGGAGAGGTTGCAGACGAGACTGCAGATGCAGATCCTGAACCTTAATGGGACCAGAGTGGAACCAGTGACCCTTGGAGACTTTACCTCTTGGCTTACCTCTGCTTTTTCTTACTTTAAGGAATGGGTGGGAGTGATTTTGTTTGGTGCTGCCATATGCTGTGGACTGGTGTTCATGCTCTGGTTGGTATGCAAATTCAGAACCCAACAAAAACGTGACAAGATGATTATAACTCAGGCACTTTTAGCTATTGAAAACGGCTCCTCCCCTGAAATTTGGTTATCCATGCTCAAGAATTAGTCAGCATCTGAGTTCTCTGCTCCTGCACTCCACAGCACTGAGATGAGAGAGACTAAAGGATCATTGATCAGCCCTTGCACATCACTGAGGTTTCCTCATTGCAAGCGATAGAGAGATCATGATTTCACCACTAATTCATTTTTTGGCTGGCCTCTTTTTCAGAGTTCGCCCTAGGTCATTTAGCAGTTATTGTCACACAGCACTGCGGCATCCAGAGACGGGCAACTTTCCTCGTGCACAGTCCAACCTAAGACATGGGGCCCAGTGGCGATAGGGTTACCCTATGATGGGTAAGGCTGTGACATTAGAGGAACGACCTAAAACAGGAGCCACGGTGGATGGGCATAATTGCACAGGCCTAGTCCAGCCTCATTTTATTAAAACAAACAGGGGGAGATGTGGGAAGCCACATGTGCCGTTGCAGAGTGGCACTGACTACTGCTGGCCACCACGCATAAGTTTGGGCAAACAACCAATGTGTACATATGCAGTAAAGTTTTTTGCAAAGACACTGCCTGGCCCAGGCATGATAATGAGGTTCTGTAAGGTACTGAGAGTATAACCAATCAGATGTGAGACATGCAAATGAGGTATGATAATGAGGTTCTGTAAGGTACTGAGAGAGAGTAGCCAATCAGATGAGGAACATGCAAATGAGGCTTAGTGCATAACCAATCCAGGTGTGAGACACGCCCCTCCTAGGCCTATAAAAGCAGCACCAGTTCTGGGCTCAAGGTCTTTTCGCCTCTACAATCAAGCTCTCACAATAAACATGTGCAGAAGGATCCTGTTGCAGCATCGTTCTTCCTGGCCAGTCGAGCGCGCGCAAGAAGTGGTGCCGAAAACCCGGGACAGGAAACATCTTCAGGACCATCCATTTGGCTAGGAATTTCATAAATTCATTCTTTTTGATAGCTGAGTAGTACTCCATTGTGTAGATGTACCACATTTTCTGTATCCATTCCTCTGTTGAGGGGCATCTGGGTTCTTTCCAGCTTCTGGCTATTATAAATAAGGCTGCTATGAACATAGTGGAGCATGTGTCCTTCTTACCAGTTGGGGCATCTTCTGGATATATGCCCAGGAGAGGTATTGCTGGATCCTCCGGTAGTACTATGTCCAATTTTCTGAGGAACCGCCAGACTGATTTCCAGAGTGGTTGTACAAGCCTGCAATCCCACCAACAATGGAGGAGTGTTCCTCTTTCTCCACATCCACGCCAGCATCTGCTGTCACCTGAATTTTTGATCTTAGCCATTCTGACTGGTGTGAGGTGGAATCTCAGGGTTGTTTTGATTTGCATTTCCCTGATGATTAAGGATGTTGAACATTTTTTCAGGTGCTTCTCTGCCATTCGGTATTCCTCAGGTGAGAATTCTTTGTTCAGTTCTGAGCTCCATTTTTTAATGGGGTTATTTGATTTTCTGAAGTCCACCTGGGTGGGTATGGGGGACTTTTGGTATAGCATTGCAAATGTAAATGAGCTAAATAACTAATAAAAAATGGAAAAAAAAAAGAAACATCTTCAGGCACGAGCGAAGACCCCCTGCTACAGGGAGGATTCAGAACTGCATCACGGGGAATGAGCGGTTAATAAAGGTTCCCGTAAAACAGACTGCTGAGAAGGATCCGGAGTGGATTCAGAACTCTTCAGCTGGGGAACGGTGATAATGAAGTGTTCCTGCAAAACAGACTGCTGAGAAGGATCCGGCATGGATTCAGAACTCTTCAGCTGAGGAACGGTGGTACCGGTAAGTCTCCCAAATTGATCTCCAGGTTAAAGGGGGATATGTTTTTTTTAAGAAAAAGAAAAGGGAGGAAAAATAAAAGGAATCAGTGATAAAGAAAAGGAAATAGTAAAGGAAAGGAAAATGGAAAGAAAAAAAAAAGGACCTATGGGTGTTTACACAGGTCTCCAAAGTAATGAGCCATTCAACAGTCAGACCCAGATAGAGGAAGGATTTAGGTGTCTTAACTATTCACCATTGAACTATTGACTAAAGGTACACTCACAAAGAGGTAGTACTACTGTCTTTAGCTATGTAACAACGGTTGACTCCACAGTGATCTAATAGGTAGTTTTAATCCAATCAAGCAGATGTAAATTGCTAAACTAATGAGCCACAAAATAAAACCCAAAGTCATGAATCTAAATAAAGGAGAGTTATGGAGGAGGAAACATGTTTCTTGGGAGAACTTGGGCATAGAATATTTACAATGCCTTATATACATGTATGAAATTGTTACTTAAACTTAATAAGAATACATTTTTAAACACATCTGTATAGTATTATTTCATTTTTTTATGTTGTAATTATAGGGTGTTCTCCAGAAAGAAGAACAAAGAAGCATCAATTTTTTACCATATTGTGCATAAGGAATTTTTCATTAATTTGTTATTTTCTGATTTGCTGTTAACATCTGCTAAGTGTAAATTGTTAAAAAAAAATCATTTGTTCTGCCAAGGATTGCTTCGAAAGTGTTAACTGTTTTAAGGTCAATGCCTGTTCTTCTCTTTATAAAAGATAAAAGGGAAGTTATTTTAAGGGCAACTGTGTCTAAATTTGATGTTGGTGGATTTGGTGAAAATATCCAATCTTAAAGTCAGAAACTGTACCTGGTTGGAGTTTTAGAGAAGTTGTAATTTTATCTTTAGGCTCCCACTTGCAATTTATGACTTCAACAGTTTCCATGGAAATTACAGCTTGAAGCCCTCATGGTGCACTTTATTTTCTATTCTTAAAACGTGAGGGGGTAAGGGAGAGCTAAATTCATGGCAGGAAAACCACTGTTGTTAGACTGAAGGTAGAAAATAAAATTTCTGGGAACTCAATTAAATAAAAGAACCTCATAAGAATCCTACACTATTTCTTCTGCCCATTTAACTCATTTTCCAGATCCATTTCCAAATATCATCATTTACAGTTAGGATTTGAAAAATTCCAGTTTTGTTATTCCAGTTTCATATTAAAGTGTACATTGCCACTTGGAGTCTAACTGCTTAATAATCAATTAGGCATGCTGAACGTGAACACTAGAAACTTTTGCAGCTTCCAGTGATATATCTTAAGAGTAAAACTTGCAAATAACTACTTTGTAGATACTAGGAAAAGTGACACAAGTTCTGCTTGTCTTGATTCATGTCTGTCTTTAAAACTAAGTGATTGTATCACAGGGTATACTTGACCTGGAGAGCCACAGGAGAGCATTTTTTATCATCCATCTCTACTGATTAAATTAACTCTGTGCTTCTTTAAAGATAACAAAAGTCCCCCTGAAGGGTTAATGTGACTTCTTTTGTGAGTGGGTTACCTCACTCAGGATGATATCCTCCAGATACACCCATTTGCCCCAAAATTTCATAAGTTCATTGTTTTTAATAGCTGAGTAGTACTCCATTGTATAAATTTACCACATTTTATGTATCCATTCCTCTGTTGAGGGACATCTGGGTTCTTTCCAGCTTCTGGCTATTATAAATAAGGCTGCTATGAACATAGTGGAACATGTGTCCTTATTACCAGTTGGAACATCTTCTGGTTATATGCCCAGGAGAGAAATTGCTGGATCTTCCTTTAGTACTTTATATATATATATATATATATATATATATATATATATATATATATATATATATATATAGTTCTCATTACTTTCTGGTCACCATCAGGCACTACTAATTAATTAAATGTAATATAATAACTAATTCCCAATATGGTATAAAATTTTCCTAGTCACTGCTGGACTAAATTTAAAAGATGGGGGGGTGTGCTTCATCTTAAGCTACATTTTTTTATTACATCAAGATTTACTAATTCATATGCTAGCAACACTGAGTATCATTTTATAGTAATATTTCCTGGAATGAGCTAAAACCTTCTCTGTGTACTCTTTTCAACCCTCTCCCTGGACCGCTACTGTATTTAAGGTTTGCTTCTCCATGTATAAACATTCTAGCCTTTGGAAGCAAGCTGACTTGGCCCTACTACCCTATAAGACAAGACAAGGCTGGATACTTTCCCTGGGTCCACTTAATTCCCAAGAGTAATTTTACAGTGCTTTCATTTTGTCAGTGGAAGTACATGTGTTCTGACTAAAATGGTTTTTGCTACTTGTATGCTGTGCCCTGAATACTTATGTGCTCCCCAGTTCATGCTGAAATACTCCCCAGGTGATGATTTTAAGAAAGAGAACCTGTGGGAGGTGATAAAACCATAACCATGAAGCCCCTAGTGAACCACTTATTGACCTTATCAAACAGAACTGAGAGGCACATGTTATGCCCTTTCCATACCAGGAAACTTAGTGAAAGAAGATGGTCACAAATGAGGGAGGGACTTCATCAAGCATTCATTCCACTCAGGTTTTCATTTGAGACTTTAAACCTCTAGGGCTATAAAAATTAAATACCTGCTGTTTATAAACAGAACTCTATTTTTTTATTATTTTAGTATTCCAAATATGTGTGTGTGTGTGTGTATATATATGTATATATAAATGTATATATGTGTGTGTATATATAAATGTATATATATAAATGTATATATAAATGTATATATGTGTGTGTATATATAAATGTATATAAATGGATATATATATATATATATATATATATATATATATATCCTGTCCAGTTACAGGCTTCTTGTTGTATGTATTAATATATAAAGTGATTGCCATTCTTGCATATACATGTGTGTGTGTGTGTGTGTGTACCCTTTTATTTTATTAAGTGTATTCCTCTCCTTGAAATACTAGTGGAAGCATGTATTTAATATGTCACTAGGTAAGGTCCAAAAACAAAGACATGGAGATAAATGAACACTGTTCCCTGTGAAACTTTAGCCAGGTCCTCTGGGAGGAAGGCAGTGACACAGTAATTTAGGGAGTAAAGAAAAGACACTTGGACACCCTGTCAGCTGACTTTGGGGACATGTCTGACATTGGTGTGTGTATGTATATTGGGTCAGGGGTAACGTTTCAGGGGCAACATCCCTGAAAAATGATTCTCCCTTCATCAGAAGTCATTTTTTACTAATATCACCTTGGATGAGGGGTGGAATGTCATGAGCCTCTCCCTCAGTTGTTATTTTTATCTTTATCTTGTGCAGGTTTTCTGAAGGTAATCAAAGCTGCTGTTGTCCAAGTGTTCAACTTAGCTACTGTGTCCTACAAATACTGTCTTGCTGGAGACTACTCCACTCTGGTTCTTATACTCTCTCTGCCTCCCTCAACCGAGATGAAGGGGAAAGAGTATGGCATAAATGTTCTATTCAGAGCTGGCACTGCACAATCTCCTATTTGCTTAGAGATTGGTCTTTTGTAGATCTCACTGTTGTTATGTACTTTACAATGAAGCTATTCTTTTGGAGAGTGGGAAAGGTATTAACCTATCAGTCTAAAGATAGTACTGCTAGGACAATATATTATGAGTCCAATTTAGCAAAATGATAGTATTAGATTTCCCCCATAGCCAATACCTCAGCCAACCATGGAGTTTAGGGCATAGTGGTACCAGGCATGATTTTTTTTTTTTTTAATTTTGTGCAGTGACTTTAAATCCATCAAGATGGTGGTTGATTATTCCCAAAACAGCTTTGTCACTCCTGTGTGAATGGACATATTTTGACAGGCCAGTGGTTACCAGAGATGGGGTGAAACTGATGATTATGTCTGCCTCCAAGTAGTTTACATAGCAACTTACAGTACTACAAAAGCTGCCCTTTTGGGATCCTGCTTTCAGGACTGTGCAAGCCATGTTTCTCTATGTCCTCCTACTCAGCATATGGTTTCTTCACCAAGAAGGACTTGCCATTAAATTGGGGGCAGAATATTGTAAAGTTTAGAAGGTCTATTAGAACACCATGATCAACAACTCAAAAATAAGTAATCAGTGCCTGACATAGAGCCTTTGATTTGAATGTTTATGGTGTCTATTACATTTCATCTTCCAGGATGAGTTAAACTCCCGGTATATGTTTACATATACATATTATAGGTAGTGTCTGTAGTACAAGCATTTGCTATGTCATTTTCAGAGGTCTTTAATGGTGTTTTCCTTTTCCCAAGAATTAATCCCACCTTCCCTTCTTGCCTCAATTAATACTCCTTTTTCATTATTCTGACTTCTCCACAATCTGTTTTATTATCTACTATTTCAAACCAATCCCTCAGTGCTCAGAAGATAGGAGGTAAAGGGAACTTTTGCTCTTGGTTATCTTTATAGGCACAAGTGAGAAAATTGTACATTTACAGTTAAAATTTAATAAATAATAGAAAATTATCCAAGCAGTCTACAGTGCACCATCTTATTAGAAAAGCAGTACTCAAAACCATAGATTCAGGGTTGTTACAATTTAGCTAACTCACTGAAGTTTGAACAGAAAAAAAGCCTAACTCCTTTACTTTTAGTTGTATAAATATATTATTTTTATTAATCTTAAAAGAAAAAGCAATCTTCTAGATTGTATTTTGCTCCACGGTGTTTATCCTTATGGATTAATATTAAAGCTCAGTTACTTGCGTTGTAGAGTTATTTGAGAATTATTGCCCATTAATAGGTCCCAGCTTGAAGCATGTTTTTCTGCCATTTTGTATCTACTGCATAAGCTCTTCCCTGATTCCACAGTTTATGGTGTGATGGGAATTAATGGCAAGTCTTTAATCATCATAGAGGTTTTCAACTGAGGATATCACATCTCTGGTTGCATCTTTTTCTGCTTTTTTTTTTCTTGTGCTAAGTCCCTAGGGTTGTTGACTATGAAATGAGCCAGACACATTACCAGACCCAAGGGAAATAGCAGAAAATTGGATCTGAGTTAGGAAAATTTACCAAATGAATACAACATTTTCCTTTTTATATACAAAGACATGTCAGTACTCAAAACAAACATTATGTTATTTCCCTGGATATTTTATTTAACTACCACTAGAGTCTGTTTTGTTTTTGTACCGATATTAATTAAAAATGAGATTCAATAATACCCACTGGGCCCTTTGAATATGAAGAAAGAAAAGCTGAACAGCTGAATAGTTTTCTATATATTAAAGGATACAAAAAAACACAAGCATTTGCAATGTCAGGACCTGAAAGTATCAATTTCTAATCATTGTTTGATTTCCGCATCTATAAATATTTTTGACTTTGAAAATTTTTTCAAAATTCTTCCTTTTAAGGTTTTTTTTTACTGTTTTATATATATTATATATATATATTAATTTTTATATGTATATGTATGTGTGTATCACAAATATTTAAATATATGTATATTTATACATAATATATAAATATATGTATGTAGTGTTTATGCATAAATACATATGTATACATGTGTATACATCCCCACACATACTTCTTAATGTGCAAAATCTCCCTTTAACTAATTGGAAATAAACAAGTTTCAGATGGTTCAACTATTTTGTCTGGCTTCGTCCTCAGTAGTACTAAGGAGAAAGAATTTTAATATTAGTAACTAATAATTCTTACTAGTGAATTAATTTAGAATGATATTAAAGCAGTCAGCAACCCTTGTTCTAACAACACAGAGGCAGTGCACATTAAAGAACAAAATACTCTCAAGATTTCTATATTTATTACCAAATGCTATGTATTTTCAATACTCTTTGCCCAAGTAAAGGGCTTAGATGAGCATTAAATTCTGTCTGATCTATTCTTCACCTAGTACTTAAGCATGATGATGGGCATTTAATATTTGTCTCCCAAATGGGAGTTTGAGATTCTTATTAAAATCACTGGATCAAACCATAGCTCATGATTACAAGCAAAGTAGTCAGTAAGTATAAGAAGCAATTTAGCTCATTAGTTGGACATGGTAACTAAAGCTGAAATTTAATATGCAATATATATTAAAATATTCTCTGGACATGGTTACTAGTATATTGCTTCTATGATCAATTCAGTACAAGTGTCTTTCCCATCTAGAGTTAGACATTTAAACTCCTTGATTATTGTCCTTTAACTTCTTCGAATAAGACACTGTACCCAGTGATTCTGATCTGAACTGCTATTGTCTTTATTAATGTGTAGTTTGCTTGAATGAAAGTGTCTGTGTGGGATGGGAAGACATTTTGGGAGAGCAAGCTGCCATCAGACAAGGACTGAGAAAGGCCTCTTTGGAGAAGAATTTCCTATGGGAAAAATCCAAGTAGAATGTAGTGGCACAGACATGAATGCCACATAACCAGTGGTTTCTGTGAGGATATCCATGTCTTAAGCAAGACCCAGTTGATGCCCTCATGTGACTTCTACAAGGAATCTGATATTCAAGTTGCTTCTTCGCACGTTTGTTGCAATAATCATGTGGAATTTAAACATTGCTGGAGAAGACTACAGATGCTTTTCATAAATATGAAATGGTATGACTCTCAACGTAACCACACTATGTTGAAGAAGGAGGCATTTGGTTTTACAGGAGTGTAAATGTACAGATCAATTACTGATAAAGCTGTTTAGGGCTTAGGAAAAAAAAGCAGCCATCAGTAGGGTTTCCTGTGCTATCAGGAGGACATTATCTGGCTTCACAAGACCCAACTCAACACCCAATGTGATAGTTTTTAATCCTCCTGCTGAGGATAAGGACAAGTGGAGCTTTGTAGTTCAGTGGACATCTGTTTAGTCTATTTGGCAAGCATTTGTACAGTGAGATACGAATTGTAGGTGGAGACTGCACTCCGGAAGACCTAACGAGCAGCTGGAAGAGTCAGTTGCAGATATTTGCACCCAACAAATGGACAGAAGCAGATGATCCCCATTGAATTAGGGAAGGCTGATAAAAGCTGAGGAGAAGGGCGATCCTTTAAGAGGACCAGCAGTCTCAATTAATCTGGACCCCTGAGATCACTCAAACACTGGACCACCAAGCATGCAGCATACACCAGATGATATGAGGCCCCCAACATACATACAGTAGAGGAATGCCAGGTGTGTGTTCATTCAGAGAAGGTGCATCCATCCCTCAAGAGACTGGAGGAACCAGGGGGTTTAGAGGTCAGGTAGGATGGGGGTAGGGACATCCACGTGGATACAGAGGCATGGGGAGGAGGTATGGGATGTGGAACAGTATGAGGGTGGATGGGGGGAATAAAATATGGAGTGTTAATTAATTAATTAGTAAACTAATTTTTAAAAAGCTAACACCAAAAAATTTTTAAGATGTAAACTGCATTCTGAAGGATGTTGATATTTTTCTAGAAAAGAAATAATTGCATAGTCCTATTTCTGATATACACAGAGAGCATTATGTCTGTGGCTAACAATGTCAGAGGCTAAAATATAACTTCTGTTTACTCATTCATTTTCCTCTCCATAAATTTTCACAAAATATGACTTAATTCAGTGTTATGAGTATTATAGTGTCACACAAACGAAAAGCATTTCAAGTGGAAATGACCCTCAGTAGAGATAATGAGAGTTGCTCACATCATATTATTTGTACTTGAAAAAGCAATGATTATGTAGCAAATACAATTGCCTTTCCTAGGTGACAGAATGAATTAACATTCACGTGAATTTATCTCCACCTTGGTCTGAGACTCTGTAGTTAGATGACTTTGAAATTCTTAATGGTAGGGTATATACTTACTCCACGTGTGTGTGTGGAGCACTATTCAAAAATTGATTTTTTTTTTTTTTAGTTTTTACAAATAGATTTTTTAATTACTTGAGAATTTCATACAATGTACTTTTTATAACTTTACAGTCCAGCCATTACCCCTCCTTGTCCCCTTTCCATAGTTCCTTATCCCATTCCTCCTCCCCGGGTCTCTACGAGGATGTTGCCTCCCTCCAGTGCCCCCCCACACCCCCATCTCTGGGTCTCATGTCTCTAGAGGGTTAGGTGTATCTTCTCTAACTAAAGCGAGGCCAGGCAGTTCTCTGGTACATATGTCTCCAGGCCCTCAGACCAGCTCACGTATGATGCCTGGTTGGTGGCTAATACATCCAAGTCCTGACTCCTTGCTTCTCTACCTAATTCCCCAACTTCCAACTCCATTCATCTATGTCATAGTTTATCCAGTCCCTTCAACTTTTGTTCCAAAGTGTTTTCCATTGTTTCATTGCCTGCTTTATTTGTTTCTACCCTGATTTTTATCTGTTTAATTTTGCTTACTTCTCTTAATTTATTGAAGTGGAAGAGTAGATTACTTGTGAAATTTCTTTCAATGTAGATATTTACAGAACAATGTTTCCCTCTAATGTAACTTTCTCTGCACAAGAAAGTTCTCATATATTCCATATTACTTTTTTGTTTTGTGCCCAGTTATTTTCTGATTCCATTATAAATATTCAGGAATGTCATTCGGTACTGATTTCTAATTTAATTTGATTCTAGAAGGAAAATATAGTTTATATCATTTAAATATTTTAAATAGATTAAGGCTTGTTCTCTGGTATAGAATATGATTATCTTAAAGAATGTTCCATGTGTGTTTTCTCAATGCTAGGTTAAGCTCTCTGTAACCAGTTTTAAACTTCCATGAGCTCACATTGGCATACAAAGGGGATCAGCTTCTCAGTTTCTCTGTTTTCATCTACCACATCGATTATTAAAACTAGAACATTGAAACCATTAGTACAATTATTGTTTAGTGTTTTTCTTTTCACTGGTCAATTTTTTTCACAAGTTTCTTGACTGCATATGAATGTAGTATTATCTGATTTTGGTCTTTTAGATAGATTGCCTTGTCACACCAGTATCTTCATAGCATCTTTTAGCTATACTTTAGCTCAGTACCTTTAATATAATTAAATTTATTTGACCTTTTTGTTCAAGCCATCTTCTCATTTTCTACAGCTATAGTTTCTAGTGTTTGGATCTGTTTTGCTTTCACTTTTAACTTTATGTTTTGTTTGTTTTTAATTTTATCACCCCACTCAATGTGGGCCTCTATTGCCCTGCTCATGTGGTCAACATTTTATTTCATTTTTTTTTTTTATTTTCCATACTTTAATTTGGCTACCTCGGTGTCATATTTAGTTAGTAAAGGTTCCTTAGTGTTCAAAAGGTGCATTTTGTTTGCCTTGTAACTTAAGATATTTAAATATTTTACGTATTAGCATTGGAGATATATGTGTCTTTCTTGGAGACTTCCAAGTTTCAGGGAATTTACTTGCTAGTTTATGAACACACTCTGTTAAGACATTATATTTTAGGCACTTTCATTCTCTGGTCTCTTCTGAGTCATTCACACAATTATAGCACACACAATTTTCTATCTTTTAAAGGTTCCTCTCTTCTCCCATGGATTACTACATTAAACTTGATACTTTCCTGGTATTTTGTTTTCAGAGTACCAATGTCTTCTAATGGGTCTTTACAAAGATTTTCTCTCTTTTATCAATACCTTTATGTTTGGAATTCTCTAGTTTCTGTTTAAATAAAATCAGTCCATCGCTCAGAGTTGAGGAATTCATTGTTTACAAGGGGAAAAATTCACTCAGGGTAAGTATTCACACCACTTGTAGTTGCATGTACAACCTGGGTATATTTTCCCTGAAGGGGAACAATTTTCCTAAAATCAGTACCTATGAGGGAAATATCTGTGCCTCATGCATCAGGGTCTCTACCCGAGAAGTGAGCTATAAAGTGTGTAGGTTGTTAGACAGGTGGTCTTCTTTGTCAGCTTGTAGTGAGGTAAAGAATATACTTTGTGCATAGGAGCTGGATCAAGCAGGGTAATGAGAAACAGCAGGCTACATTTCCAATGTAACCCTTAAGCAGAGAGTTGGTTCTTGGGGGGAGAAAGTCACTCCACCATATCTTTTTAAGTGTTACATAACTTGGTTGGGCTACACAAAGCAGGTTATTGCAAAGTTCTTACTAAAATGGCTGCCAAAGTCTTACTCAGAAGCTCCATCATTTAAAGAACTATAAATAACAACAACCAAAGCACATATAATGCAATAAAAAGTTTTGTGTCAATAGAGTGACATAACATCTGGTCGCATTAATGTTATCCTCCAATGTGCACATCCCTACCTCTGCCCTCCCAAAACTAGTGCCTGATTTTAGTAAGTAATATGTTACTATTTTTATGATTCATCTTGGAATCTGAATCTTTGCTATGTACACATGTGTGTAGAGGTCACAGATACTCTGGGTTCTAATCTATATAGTTATATTAATATTGTAGCATTTTCTGTGTGTGTTCTTAAGGCTTTACCAGCTTATATTTATTACATATAGTCTTTTAAATATTTTAGGCTAGTGTGAAGATGTGTGTTGTGTACATATGTATTCATCTGGGTGTGAGCATACATATATTCAAATATCCATGTATGCACATGTGTGTGGATGTTAGAGGTCAGTGTAAAATGACTATCTTGGGAACTTTCCACCTTATTTTAAAAGACTGTTTTTTTTTTTTTTCATCAAACCTATATTTTGCATGGATGTTTGGATTAGAGAGCCTGCAACTTCCTGGATATACCTATTTCTGTCTATTTGCAAATGGGGTTAAATATGCACATTACCACAGTTTAATTTTATTTGGGCAGTAGGGATCTGACATCAAGTCTTAATGACTGTGTGGCTACCCAACTTCAGAGCCACCTCATGAACCATTTCCTTCATGTTTATACTGCAATTTGAAACATTTCTTTCCCTAAGACTTTAACACTTCTGGAGTATTATAGAATCTATTAATGTCTAGTGAACATAGGATATAACATGCAATAAGTTAGTAGTTCAATATGAATATATAATTTAGATATGACACATTGTAGAGAAATAGACAACAGAGATGTGTTGTACTCCATAAGTATTTCTGCATATAACCTGAAAATATTTCTACATAAAGGAATTGCCCCTCAAGAACTTACTTCATACACAAAAAAATTGTTCCTAGTGACTTTGGAAAGCTTAGTTATTACTATTAACATATTTTCACATAAACAAGAACTTTAAAATAAGATGCAATGTTTATTTTTAAAAAAGCCCTATAGTTGCTCAAATTTTGTTCTGTTTGTACTTCAGATAGGCACCAATCAGGGTTGTCTATAATTGAATTTTCTAATGTTAGAACATGGGTTTATTGACAGTGAGCCAGTTGTAGCTACCAATTTCTTCCCCCATTGTAGGGACAACTCAAGACAAAGCCATATTTAGAGGATTTTATTATAGCTCACTGAAAATGGCTTACCATGTTTTAGAGAAAATAGGACAGAGAGTATCAGATGCCTTTCTGTGAATATGTGAGCTAGTTCCATAGTTTAAACCTTCTGGAAAATCAGAAATAATTTAGAAACAGTATGCAGAATAAGCATGTTGAATGAACTTAAAATTGTTGATATTAAACCCTTATCTCATTGCAACCAGCTCCTAGTTCCATTACGCACATATTTTCAATATGTTCAAGGCTACTATTAGCCACTTGGAACCCAGGAGAAAAGGGAGTGGTTAATAAGACTGGAGCCAAAAGCAACATGAAACTAATAAGGGATCTCAATTTGTCAAGTGTGGGTAACTGTTTGCCAAACACTATTTTAAATGGTTTTAATGGTCCAGTGTGCATTGTAGACAAGTTCCTGAGTTATTTTAACCTACGTGCTGACAATTTATGTGGGTTTCTACCTACTAGTTTATAAGCCTACTCAAAGAACCAGTGCATACATACGTCTTTGCATTCGTTATGAGCACGTTACAGAATTCTATTATTGATATGACTTGGGAACCACCTCAAGGTAACTCACATCTCTCATATTTGGCCACTTATCAGACTACCCTGAAACTGATCTCTTTAAAGCATTCAACAGATATTCTCAGATATGTAGTGTAAACCTTATATAATAAAGGTTGAAAAAGAGCAGAGGAACTCTATGTAAGGTCTCTCAGTCCCAAACCATTTGCTCACAGTTCAGTCAGAGGATGAACAAGGGATTTTGGGGGTGGGGATTCATGTGTTCTACAATGCTATTTGCCCAGAAGGCCCATAGAGCTCTATGCTAGTTTGAGCTACAAGGTGAGAGAACAGAACTGACAACTGGCAGCCACATCCCATCAGGTAATGAGTCAGCAGTATCTGCTTTGTTACTACTCACTATAGGGAATCATTATAATTTGTGACTTGCTTTATTGCGTGTCAATCTTAAATGGCTTAAAGACAGGTTTTTAGAGGTAGCTTTACTTTGAATCATCCTATACTTACTAAGAAAAGGTAAGAATTACCATCATTTAGCTTGGGAATGAGACCTCTGTTCAATGCAGAAAGAACAATGCCTACTGAGACTAAATTACTAGCAAGTAAGCATTCTAATGTAGAGATAAGTTTACATTAGAGCCATAGCAAAGATTTGTCTTGAACAGTATGAGCTGAGATATGGTTAGTTTCTAATCAAACTACAATCAGTTAAGAGCACTGTCTACCTCTATGTAACAACTACTATTTTTGATTTGTTAGTTTGGGCATTAAATAGTTGTCTAGTGCACCATCCAGTTGCTGAGAATTAAGTCTGATTTTAATACTTTCAAATGAGCAGAATTTATTTGGATGCTAATATGATTAAATTCATGTTTGCAGAACAGTAAAAGTTTGATCCTTTATAAAACCTAAGTTTATTTTCGCCTCTACTAAAAAAAGATGAAGGCATAAATATTTAACAGATATATTATTAATTGTTCAGCAAATGAGTGATGACAAACACATCTCTCCTGATATATATATGATATATGTATATGTTTATATGATACATATAACAATATCACATTAATGTATCTTATTTAGGTAAATATTATATATCATAATATATTCTTTTTTGTTATTACGTATTTTCTTCAATTACATTTCCACTGCTATCCCAAAAGTCCCCCCCACTCCCCTACCCACCCATTCCCATTTTTTGGGCCTGGCATACCCCTGTACTGGGGCATATAACGTTTGCCTGACCAATGGGCCTCTCTTTCCAGTGACGGCCGAATATATTCTAAGTATTAAATTTTAATGACATATTTTCATAAACTAAATTATGATTTCATGTATCATAATATACTACTTGACATGAGATATACACATATATGCATAAGTATAAGTAAGTTTATATATGTGCATGTATTTGTAGGATATGTAGAGCATATTTTTAAGATTATGTATATACATATATATCATTATGTAAATATGAAGACAGTAAAACTTATACAGTAAGACGGAGAGTAATACACAGTAAAGACAATCAAATCAGTTGACTTACGAAAGCAACATAATGACATTTAGAAATGTCAAACTTACATGAGCAAAGGAGTAAAAACAGGAGAGAATGGAGGAAACACCATTGATGAGTTCATAAAAATTCATATGAAACCAGATGGCAAAGAAACAAAATAAGCCTGGTAGAAAACCAAATAGAAAAGTAGAAATGATTTGTGCAAGAATAAGAGTTATAAGTGAATCATGTTATTGAGTTTTCTAAACCCCTTGAAGCATATAATGGCCCTAAAAGTTTTCTTAAGTTTATCAACCATTCAATAAAATAGATGCAATCAAATTTTATTACATTTTCTAAGTTGGAGTGAAGAAACATTTGAATTGTTAAATGGCTCAGATGTATCTATTCTGAAGTTTCTACAAAGATGAAAATTAATTGATTTATACAGTTCTTTTGTGAGAATCTTTACAGTGGATTCTAAAATGAAAAGCAGTTACTGTTGGTAATAACTTAAACTAATTATATTTACAAAGAAAACGGCAATGCTGTGCAAAATTGCTTGAATGGGATCTCAATCAGCTTCAACATCCTCAGAGATGTTGGAGAACAGTGAACACCACAGAAATAAGAAGGAAGCTTGAAGGCTCCAGTGTGCATGTGAAAACAATAGGTGCAAACATGGAAATTAAATCACGGCGGGTAGAATAACAATGACAGGCAGAGATGGCCACCTAAGATGGCCATGTGAAGTCTCCAGTTATAACCTGTAATGGATAACTTATTAGACAGTCTACATAACATTGTTTTCTTCTAATATTTAATGGAAATATTTCTCTGTGAAGCTGTATCCAGGAATCTCTTCTCGGTTTTCTTGAGTTAAAATGAATACAGGAATGTCCTTTTCAAATATTTGTAAGTAGTTATCAATATATGTAAGCCATGAGAGTAATATGAAAACATTTTTCTGTTCACATCCCTTTTTTGCTTCTCTCTTATCCACTAAGCATGCTTACAATCCATGTTCTTGATGTTTCTCTATTATCCTTTCATACAGGAAAACGATATGATATTATTAATGATGCTTACACCTGAACTTGTAATTGAATATATGTTAAAAGAATATTAATTTAATTATTTAAGAGATGCCTACTTTCTTCAAATTCATTATCTATAAGGTCATGGGAAACTTTAGATATTTAAGTACCATAGTTTGAGAAGTGTTTTATTGTTCCTCCAACTGTCATATATATTTTAACATTAGAAATCATGAATCTTCTACACAAAGGCAGTTTGGGGTACAGTCAGGCTAAGTACCAAAATAAACTACACCAATGTCTCAATAGCTGAAGAAAATAAAAGCAAATTTATTTTTTCACACTGTGGACAGAGACTTCTACAATTGTTAGCATTCTGCCCTGGGAGGGGAGACTTGGATGGGGGGCAATATTTGGAATTTATATAAATAAAATAGTTTAATATTATAAATAAATGAAAAAATAAAAGGAAACCAAATATATTTCATTATTCTGCCTTTACATTATCGCATCCTTTAAAAATTTCCTGAGTTTTTATCCAAACTAGAAATAGCTTTCCTGAGTATCATGCTTTATTTTTCTTCACAGTGTGATGCTCTGAATTAAAGCATACAATCCCACTATTCAGAAAAGTAGTGGTCAGTAAATAAATTGTCCATGTGCGTGAGAAAGACACAAGCTTTGACTCTTTCTCCAATTAGACATAAGATAAAGCCACAAAGATACACACAGGCAGAAATAAATACAAGCTAAAAAAATGGAGACAATATTTTGGGTTGGACAGGCAACTATATTTGTGTTATATGTATTATTGATCATGATGGCAATAACTTCAGAGAACTGAGGCATGTTGTTTTCACAAAGATGGATAAGCTCGTGTGTTTGGAACGAATTCATTAGCATCTGTGTCTGCTTTGGCAATGGTCTGAGCTCACAAAATGATTGATATATTAAACTTGTGTACACATTTGAGCTAACAAAATTAATACAATAATCTGCATGCTGTGGCTACAATAAAATAGTTGACAGTTGTGTTTATTAGTTGCCTCTGTCTAATTACTTCATATACAATGAAGGGAATGAAGCATTATGTACTGAAAAAATTAACTTTTTCGAAGGTTTGTTTGATTGCATCAGCAAACTCTGAAAAAAAAAATCCCTCAACCTTTATAGTTTTTCTGCAGGTTGTTCTTGGAGAGGATGATGAGCACAGCATAGAAAGTCAACAGATATTTAGTTGAACCAAAATTCCTGCACATGACATCGTTCAGGGTTGATCATATTTTATAAGCAGTCAGGACAATATTTTATGAGAAAAATGAAGAACATTAGTAATCAAATTCATCTGGTCTCACATGCTTGCGACAGTGCTGGTGATTGGCTCTCAGATAATCTGAACATACTTGCCTATATTTTATAACCATGCAGTACATAAATAGACTTAAAAAATTAAATTTCAATTCGATAAAACTTTTTTGCAAACAGAGAGTCCTTTTATATGATAGAAGTTCATCAATGCTTCACCTACCACACAATATCCATCACTTTTCATTCTGGTTCAATCATATAGGTTCAACTGTGGTTTTAAATTTTGTTATCACAATTTCTATCATGGTGGTGGAGTAAAAATAAAAGATAAATTGAGTAAAGTAAAGGATGAAATACAAACTGGCATGCCTCTACTAGATATTATTTTGGATATATTAAATATTATTTGTCATAGCACCATGTATTATATCATGTAGTAACATATAACATACTGTGTAAATGTTCATATGTGTGTGTGTGTGTGTGTGTGTGTGTATGTAATTGACTCATTTGAATTAATGTTTAAGTGTATTTTCCTTTAAAATATTTAGTTCCTATTCTTAGGCAGCCTTTACACACACACACACACACACACACACACACACACACACACACACACAAGAAAGTGTGCACACCCATTTTAATTTCTCTCAAAATACTTCATTGCACATGGCTCAGCCAGATGGATCCACTCAACTCCTATTAGTGGCAAAATAAGACTGACTTTGAAGATCACATTAATTTTATGCTGACAGGACACATTTAAATAAGACATCTCTGCTTGCCTGCAGTGCTAATAAGGTATTGCTAACTGCTGGCTATGTACTATTATATGCCTTACCCTTTCTTTACTGTTTCTAGTGTCCTGACTCGCAGTACAAGGAAGGGCACAGAAAAATCAGCCAACATTTATATAGCAAAACTATTTGTTTAAAGATTTATGGCAGATTGTTAGGATTAAAAACTCTTCGGTGTTATTAAACAATGCTGCAAACTTTCAGGGTAATTTCAGACCTTTCAGTCAAACCTGCCAATTAGATCCTAAGGTAAAGGAAGTGACAGGCTGTCTCAGCTGGCATAAGACATGTCATATTTTACACTTTGAATATGCTGATGGATATCTTTTGAAGTAAAAGGTTTTGAGATGCTTTTCCTGAACAATGAAGGATTGTCAGAGCAAGCAAATCTCTGTTTTAGAACAAGCAGTATTTTAACATTTCGTTCTCCCTCTCTTCTTCTGTCTCTGCTTCTCTGACTCTCTCCTTCTCTCTGCCTCTGTTCACTGTCTCTCTGTCTCTGTCTGCCCAGTGGTCCATCTGTCTGTCTGACTCTCTCTGTCTCTCTCGTGTGTGTGTCTGTGTATCCTCTCTCTCTTTCTTTCTTTATTTTCTTCCTTCCTTTTTTCTCTCCTTTCTTTCTTTCTTTCTTTCTTTCTTTCTTTCTTTCTTTCTTTCTTTCTTTCTTTCTTTCTTTCTTTCTTTTTTCTTTCTTTCTTTCTTTCTTCTTTCTTTCTTTCTCTCTCTCTCTCTCTCTTTCTTTCTTCCTTCCTTCCTTCCTTTCCTTCCTTCCTTCCTTCCTTCCTTCTTTCCTTCCTTTCTTTCTTTCTTTCTTTCTTTCTTTCTTTCTTCCTTTCTTCTCCTTCCTTCCTTCCTTCCTTCCTTCCTTCCTTCCTTCCTTCCTTCCTTCCTTTCCTTTGATGCTAGAGATCTAACTGATTAGCTTGCTAGGCAAGGTATCTATCATTGAGCTATGTCTACACCATTTCTTTTTGAAATTTATTATTTATGTTAAACTGTTGTTTCAGTTCTATTGTCAGTAGGCCACATACATAAAACATTTCATAAATTTGAGCATGTATGTAAGCACATGGATTTAGTAAACATGAAACTGGAAAAGTTTGATTGATTTTTTCCCTCTCAAATGAGAAATTCACCTTCATTAGGTTCAATTTGTCACACAACCTGGGAAGACACAGAGTTAAATCAACCATAGAAGCTGTCTAAGGAACAAGTTCAATTTTCTCAGCAGCATCACACCTCCAGGATTCACCTTTGTATTTCCTTAGAAGAATAGTTTTTCTAAGAAACCCTTTTTATATACTTAAGAGAAAATATGGTGAGGTTATAACTTTTGAAGTTTTTATTTTCTTTCTTTCTTTCTTTCTTTCTTTCTTTCTTTCTTTTTTTCTTAAGGAGAATGAGTTTATTAGGCTCAAAATTAAACATAAGTTCATCACAGCAGGGAAATTGCAGCAGCAGGAGCCTTGGCAGCTTATTATGTTATATCCACAGCCAAGAACAGAGCTCAGTGGACTAATGGATGCTCAGAGTACTCTCCCCACTTCTACAGAGTCTGGGACCTGCTGCCTGGGAAATGGTATCACACAGAGTGAGCAGATAGATCTTCCTACTAAACAAGATCATCACCCACAGACTTTCCCATAGGCCAACCTACTCTTGATAATACTCCTTTGACACTCCGTTCCCAGGTGACAGATTGTACCAACTTGACAATTACAACTAGCCACTGTACCTCTACCCTTGACTACTTGACTCATGAACACCTCACTTAAATCCACTTAAAACCACAACCCTGAAGGCTTAAAAGACTCCGAAGTCTCATGCTTATCTCATACCAGAAAATCATGTATAACTTTTAAAGGCCCCATAGTCTTACAGTGTCCTAGCTCTTTAAGAATCCAAATGTGTATAACTGTGTCTGCCTATAAAATGAAAAACAGGATATAGGCTCACAGCCATATAGTGGTACAAATTTAAACATTCTTATTCCAAAGAGATAGAACAAAAGAATCGCTAGAAACAATCACACCAAAGTAAATCAAAACCAAGCAGTGAGAACATTAAATTCCATAGCTCCATTTCGGGTGTTTGAGGCTTTTAATGTTATCAACTGATCTTGAGAAAGCTTGGGTAGTCTGAAGGTATGAAGGTAAAGCTCAAGATGTAGGGAAACCCCCGGATATTGGAGATGATTGGCTCATGTGACATCTGCCAAGAAGACCTGTATGTAAGGAGAAGACGCAATTCAAGAAAGAAGCTATGTGCTAGAGGCAGCATAGTTAGGACAGTGGACTGACCCAAGCTTTCCTAAGACCAGTTGATAACTTTTGAGTTTAACTTATCTACTTCTATCTGACTCAAGACATAATACAGTTCCATAAACAATATTCAGTCAATTAGTTTAACTAGTTTTCATTTAATGTTTTATGTGCTTAGGCATGCTTTGCATCAATACCTCACCTTCTATTCCTATTCTCAGGTTATAAAAATCTTCAGTCATCTTACCAGTCGTTGAAATTTAAGAAGATAACAATAAATCTGTGAGTGGAGTTCAAAAAAAAAAATTAAAACATATGACAGTGATGAAGTGCTGAAGACAAATTTAGGACTTGGAAGAAAAATTTACTAAAGAACTAGAAATAGAAAGGAGAACTCAAGCTGAAATAACACAACAAACAATCTAGAAAACTCAAGGGGAAGAATTTGAATAAAATGTATCAAAAATAAAAACTATCAGACCTAGACTGTACAGGTATTTAGTTCTCTTTAAACACCACAGACAAGAGTATCAATCCAGGGGAGGCAAGAAACATGTCTGATTCAAAGTGACCCAGTAGGCAATGTTGGATAAAACTTTGAGAAAATGACACCATATGATTTATTTTAGGCATATTTTCCAATTTTTATTAGGTATTTTCTTCATTTACATTTCAAATGCTATCCCAAAAATCCCCCATACCCTCCCCCTCGCACTCCCCTACCCATCCATTCTCACTTCTTGGCCCTGGTGTTCCCCTGTACTGGGGCATATAAAGTTTGCAAGACCAAGGGGCCTCTCTTCCCAATGATGGCCAACTAGGTTATCTTCTGCTACATATGCAGCTAGAGACACGAGCTCTGGGGGTACTAGTTAGTTCCTATTGTTGTTCCACCTATAGGGTTGCAGACTTCTTTAGCTCCTTGGGTACTTTCTCTAGCTCCTCCATTGGGGGCCCTGTGTTCCATCCAATAGCTGACTATGAGCATCCACTTCTGTGTTTGCCAGGCACCGGCATAGCCTCACAAGAGACAGCTATATCAGGGTTATTTTAGACATATTTAAGCACAGCATAATATAGAAAAAAATTTCCCTAGTAATAATTTACTCAACGTTGGTTGTGCAACAAACTTGAAACATTTCTACCTCAAAACTATTATAAAGTACAGTTGGCATTTCCCATAAAGATAGGTAAACAAGTTCAAAATAGGGGTCAGTGGGAATTGATGTAGTCTAGCCATATAGATAGCGCAAAGTTCACCAGGCTAATAACCGCATCTTTTCCCAGACTTTTGGGAGGGAAAAAACTTATACATCCCTCCCTTTGAAGAAACAACCATGTATGTTTAATATTCTGATTTTCCCCTGCTTATCTACAAGTACAAGGACTCACTAGCCTCACATAGAAGACAATGCAGAAAAATTACACCAAAGAACAACAACAATAACAAACTATGAAAAAACAAATCATAGGACAGGAATGCAAATAATAATAATAATAATAATAATAATAATAATAAGCACACTCAGAAGACCAAATCTTTGTAGTTTCAGCATTGATTAGAAAGAAGAATCCCATGTTAATGGAATAGACCAGATTTTCAAACAAGATCATGGATGAAATCTTAATTAAGGGAAGGTAAGCCCATAAGAAGCAGAAAGAAGGACTAGCAGACATAACTTGAAAAGAAATAATGTACAACATATCATAGTTAAAACACTAAGTATACAAAGGGACAAAAGAAAATATTTAAAAATGCAAGAGAGAAGCCACAAGTCATATATACATCAAAACCCATCAGAATAACAACAGATTGCTCAGTGGAAACTCTGATATCTAGAAGACTTGAAAGGAATGAATTTCAACGGTTTAGAGACCATGACAGCAAACTAGATTCCTATACTCAGAAACATTATCTACTATAGTAGAAAAAAATATGAATGGTACAAACTGCTTTAAAAAATGTTCACCAGAGTGAACATAAAGAAACACTGGAACCAAGTCTTTTCATTGAAGAGAGGAGTAAACATTGCCAAGAGACTCTGTAACTAAAACAAGCAAAGCTACACTTAATAAAATATAAAGCATGACTAGGAATACAAACAACAATAAATTAAAAAACAAGTATAACAACTACAAAAGTACAAATAAGGAAAAGACTGAAACCAACTAACAGCTTTCAATAATCATGTTAAGTATTAATTATTTCAGCTCTCTTACCAAAGGACATAGGCTAGCGAAATTGCCTAAAGAGAATATTACATCTTTCTGTAGTTTACAATAAACTTGGCTTGGCTCTAAAAGCAGTCACTACATAGAAAACAATCCAGAGAAGTAGGTAGCCAATCTTCTACTTCATTTCCCTCTACTTCTCTGAATGCTATTTTCCATGTTAGTCTCATTCCCAGTTCTGTAGGACACTGCCTGTGACAGCCCCTCTTTCTCCTTGCCACTATCTCCAGTTGATCACACAGATCTTCACCTCCCAACTTTTCTCTCCCTACTCATTGTTTTAACTCAGGGCAGACACTTCCTGTAAACCCATAAGCCACTTCAGCCAACTGCACATTATAATGTCTTCCTCCCCTCTGCCAAATCCAATACCCCTTTTGCTTTCTGAGCTCTGTACCACACTGCCTGCTGCATCCTCTTCTTTCTCCATGCTCCTATCTCCAGAAGAGTACACAGATCTTCTTCAACCTTTCCTCCCCCAACTCTTCACATTATCCTAGTCCCCAACATTGAGCAGGTATTTCATAGCAATCCTCAGGACACTCTGGCCAGTGAAGAAGGCACATAGACCAACTGCAAACTTTCACCACTTCCTCCTCTTCTTCAAGCTTTCTCCTAAGCCATGATGTTATCATAACTGTCAATTCCAGAAGACTTATTCTAGGTACTAGCCAGTGAAAAATAATAGAGATCAAATAGGCCAGTCAAATATGTTGGTGAGCTTCAGAACTTCTCCTCCCTCCTTTTCTCCTTCACATCCCATACCTCAGTCTCATTCCCAGCTCTATAACAGACCCACTGAGCACTATCCTCATTCTCCCCACCCCAACCCATTCCCAGATAACTAAGCAGATATTGGTGAAATTCTGTGCTTTCATCCAGCAATGGAATCTATTTGCCCCTGTTTCCAGCTCATTCCCATTCCTAGGGGTTAGTTTCTAGTATCCAGAACCTCCTTTCACAATAGCCTCAAATAATACAAAATAGCACGGAGGAACTCCAATGAAGGAAGCAAAAGTCTTGCATGATAAAAAACAAACAAACAAACAAACAAACAAACAAAAAACCTATTGAATAAAAAAAAAATCGAAGAAGATATCAAAAAAGGAAATAACACCTAGCCCATGGATTAGGTGGATTAATATAGAAAAATGTACATTATACTAAAGCAACATACAAATTCAGTGCAATCCCCATCAAATTTTCACCATTTCCTTTTTACAGATCACAAAAGGATAACCTTCAGTGTCATTTGTAAAGATAGAGAAAGTGGGAGAAAGGGAGCAAAGAACTATAATAGCCATAAGAATCCTGAATAGTAAAAGAACTGCTGGAAGTATTACCACCTCTAAGATGTTTGGCATAGCTATCAAAATAAAAAATAGTCATAGAATTATCAAAAAGCAGACGCATAGATCGAAAGAGTAGAACTGAAGACCTAAGATATAACTCCAGACACATATCCACCCCTGAGATTTGATCAAGAAATTATGGATGCATACTGGGAAACATGCCATCATCTTAAACTAATGGTGCTGTTCAAACTAGATAGGTGCTTGCAGATGATCCAAACAGATACAAACTTATCACATTTTCCAAATCTTCACTCCAAATAAATCATAGATCTAAACAACAATAACAACAACAACAACAAAACAGATACATTGAGCCCAAATAGAAGAGAAAGTGGGCAATGGTTTTGAACTCATGACCCAGAAAAAGACCTTCTGAACAGACCACTATTAATACAGGCACAAAGTTGACAATTAAAGAAGGGATCTCATAGAATTGAAAACCTGTACTACAAAGTACACTATCCTTAGGACAAAGCAGCAGCCTACAGAATAAGAAAAGATTTTTACCAACTACACATCATAAAGAGGACTAATGGTCTCTCTGACAACTGCTGAGCAAAGGAATGTTTGTATTTGTCTCTTTATGTCTGAGTCACCACACTCAGGACGATTTCTTTCTAATTTCATATATATGTATATATGCATATATGCATATATGTATGTGTGTGTTTGTAATTTCACCCTACAGTTCTTTTTCTGTATATATGATGGCTTCCAGTTTAGTGATTTTATGGGAATCTTTAAGTGTACAAACAAGTAGGTTTCTTTTTTTATGACCCCCCCCTTGGGAAATTTTCCATCTGTTTGGTTTTCCAGTTTCAATATGTTTTAGATTTTGAGATAACATAATAAATATTATTTTATTATTATCCCATTGAAGTATGTTAGTTTCCTATTATGAGACAGAAAGAGGTGAACCTGGATGGTTGGGGAATTGGAAGGCGTTGGAAAGGGTCAAGTTTGAAAAGTAAAATCTGGATATATTATGTGAGGAAAAAAATCTATTTTAAATAGAAGGGAGAAAAATAACAGTAATATAAAAGTTCAAAATTAGGCATCATTTTAAAGGAAAAATATGGGTAATATTTCTCTAAATAAATGGAATAACAAGCAAGAAGTTATTGGCATTTTTTCCATTTTTATTGAATAGTTTATTTACATTTCAAATGTAATCCCCTTTCTGGTTTCCTTTCTGGAAATCCCCTATCACATCCATTCTCCCTCTGCTTCTATGAGGATGCTCCCTCACCCGTGTACTCACTCCCAACTCATTGCCCTGGCATCCTCTATACTGGGGCTTCAATCCTTCACAGGACCAAGGGCCTCTCCTCCCATAGATGCCTGACAAGGCCATCCTCTCCTATGGCTGTAGACATGTTTTCCCCCATGTGTAATCTTTGGTTGGTGGTTTAGTCCCTCGGAACTCTGGTGGGTGTGGTTGGTTGATAATGTTGTTCTTCCTATGGGGTACAAACCCCTTTAGCTCCACGTACAGAATATGTTTCGCCAGATAGAGTTTATATTTTTATTTTGAATGTTTTGTTTGCAGTTCAAGTATACACCTGTGTTCAATATGTAATAAAATAGTCATCATTAGGTTGATAGGATCTTTATGCCCTTATATTAAGGCCCAAAGACTTTATAATATCTTATTTGGTATTCCCCTCATTTTGTCCCAGTCACCTTAGAGTTAGAAGATAATCATAAAATGGAAAGATTGACTCCTTAATAATTAGCCTTTCTTACTATATCTTGTTTGTTAGTGTGTTGATGCTCAAATATTAAATCCAGGACACATAAGTATTATTAAGACTTAAGTAATTCCCAAATTAAAATGTATATCATGAAAAACGACCTACCAGAATTGTTTCTATACAGACCGTGGTATATGAAATGAATGCAGCAAATTACTAGTTTGAAAAACACCCCTACTTACCTAACAATGTGTATCAAGAGCATGGTCAATATAATATGAACTACTTTCTGAAATTACACAAATTCTCATTAAATAATGAATATGATTTAACAAAGAAAAGCAGGAGATATATAGGAATTTACCAAGATTATTTGAAAATATTTAAAGGATTTCTTTAGGGACCAAAAGGATGATTAAATATCTGTTTGCCATGTATGATGGGGAGCTGTTATTTGATAATAAAACACTACTGAAAAGTAGAATAAAATATAAATTGATGAGAAATGAATGATACTTGAGAAAAATTGGCACATAAACCCAGAAAAGAAGTAAATACGTTTTTTTAATTATATCTTACTATGCAGTACATTTGAACTAAACTTAAATGTGAATATTATAGAAACAAAACAAATGGAAGAGATGACTCTGTTTACTGATTTTCCTTTTGAGTAGCAATGCATTTCCTCAGCATAATCCAAGCAAAAAGCATAAATCTCAAAATGGAAAGGGATTTAAACATGCTCTTTCAAAAATAAGGATTTGCTGTCAGGCATAATAATGAATGCTTATAATCCCAGGAAGTGAGAGCTAAGGGAAAAAGGTAAGAATTTAAAATCAGTACCAGCTACATGGTGAGTTTAAGGCCAGCACTATGTACCTGACACTCTCACTAAACAAAGCAGCATAAATGCCTTTCCACACACACAAAGATTCTTGTTTACCTTAATAATAATATAGACCTTGGAGTAGACTGAAAAATCAGTCTTTTAAGAACAAGTTTTATAATAAAGCACTTTATATGCTTACAAAATAGTAGAAGATATGAAATACTACAGTTTCTAGTTTTATAATGCAGTGCATTACATCAGTATAAAGTTAAATAAGAAGATGTAAATTTATAATAAATAATTTAGTGTTTGAAATGTACATGCTTAGTGAGGAGTACACCAATATCTTTATAAATAATCACCATGACTTCTAAGTTAGTATGCACTAAGCCAGCATGACTCTTTAAGTGTGTGTGCAGAGGCCTAGATATTTATGTCTGTCAATAATTTGACTTTCAAAAACAGATTGTAGTGTCACCAAAAAAATTCTTTTTTTCCTAGTTTACATTATTTGAATCATGAAATACTAAACATAACTAAAATAATGATATCAAATAATTCAGATAGAATTATGGCCCAGGATCAAGCAATTATAAGGTTTTTCTGTCTACTACCATGATGAGACATCTGAAAGTTATGTAGACAATGTCGCTCTCCCACCTTCAGCTTACAACATACCAAATATGTAAGGTACCACAGATGTATCTCCATGCTTTCAAAATTCAAAAGGGAAAACTCATGTTTTGAGAATTTTTTCAGTTAACTAATAACCAAGTTAACTTAAAAAAAAAAAAGGTAGCTTTTTACGAACCTCCAAATTAGATCCCAACCGTATTGGTTTAAGCATAGAACACAGGAGAGGTATCTAATAGTCGTAATGAAACACACGCAAACACACACACACACACACATACACACAGAGGGAGGGAGACAGACAGACACACAGAGAAGAGTCTCATTCATCATAAACAAAAAAAATTAACATAAAATAAATAAAAATATAAATTAAAGAAAAACGGAAATGCAGCAAACCCTTCTGATTGGTGAAACTCAGCAGTTATGCCAGCTAATAATTGTAGAGGCTATGGCAAAATGAGCAGCCTTCAACTCTGTTCATATCACCTTGCACAGAGTTCATGGGGAGCTACCTTTGAATCAAATCCCTTAGATATTTGCTTTATAATTTTGTACATATATTTTCTACATGCGTGTTTTTGAACATATGCATTTTAATTATGTTAATTGTCTAATATAATTGGAGAAAAAGATAGAAGTCCAAAAGAGGAGAGAAGAAATCACTGAGAAAGGAGAACAATGGAGAGGGATGCAGAGGACGGAGAACTAGAGTAAGAAAAGAGGATGAAAGGGAAAAGTGAATGAAGGTTTTGGATTTACGTAGTATATGGAAGGTAAATGGAAATAAAATTACGTGAACATTGCTCAAGAATAGAGAGTATTTCTAGTTTGGGGGCTAACATCCACTTATCAGTGAGTGAATACATTTTTGGTTTTTTTTTTTTTGTTTTGTTTTGTTTTTGTTTTTGTTTTTTGTTTTTTTTTTGTTTGTTTGTTTGTTTTTTCTGACTGATTTACCAAACTCAGGATGGTATTTTTCTAGTTCCATCCATGTGCCTAAAAATTTCATCAATACATTTTTTAATAGCTGAACTATAACTGTACCATATTTTCTGTATCCATCCCTCTGTTAAAGGACATCTGGGTTCTTCCCTGTTTAGGGCTATTATAAATAAGGCTGCTCTACATAGTGGAGCAATTGTCCTTGTTAAATGTCGGAGTCTCTTCTGGATATACATTCAGGAGTGGTATAGCTGGGTCCTCAGGTAATACTATGTCCAATTCTCTGAGGAACTACCAGACTGATTATAGAGTGATTGTACCAGCTTGCAATCCCATCAACAATGGAGGAGTGTTCCTCTTTCTCAAAATCCTCATTAGCATCTGATGTCATCCAAGTTTTTTATCTTAGCCATTCTTACTGGTATGAGGTGGGATCTCAAGATTGTTTTGATTTGAATTTTCCTGATGACTAATGATGTTGAACATTTCTTTAGGAGCTTCTCAACCATTCCAGTTTCCTCAGTTGAGAATTCTTTGTTTAGATCTGTAACTTATTTTTAATAGGGTTATTAGACTGCCTGGAGTCTAATTTCTTGAGTTCTTTGTATATATTGGATATTAGACCTCTACCCTATGTAAAAGATATTTACCCAATCTGTTGGTTGCCATTTAGTGGCATACCCAAGATACAATTCACAAACCACATGAAACTCAAGAAGACCAAAGTGTGGGTGCTTCAGTCCTTCTTAGAAGGGGTAACAAAATACTCATGGGCGCAAATATGGAAACAAAGTGTGGAGCAGAGACTGAAGGAGAGGTCAACCAGAGATTGTTCCACCGGGAGATCCATCCTATATACAGTCATCCAAATGTGGATGTCAAGATGTGCATGCTGACAGGAGCCTGATATAACTGTCTCCTGAGAGGCTCTGGCAGTGCCTGAAGTATACAGAGTGGATGCTCACATCCAGCCATTGAACCGATCATGGGGTGCACAATGGAGGAGTTAGGGAAAGGACTTAAGCAGCTGAAGAAGTTTGCAACCCCATAGGAAAAACAACAATATCAGCCAACCAGAGATTCCAGGGTCTAATCCACCAACCAAGGAGTACACAAAGAGGGATCTGTGGCTCTAGCTGTATATGTAGCAGAGGATGGCCTTGTTGAGCATCAACGGGAGAAGAGTCCCTTGTGTCCTGGAGAGGCTTGATGCCCATTGTGGGGGAATGGGAGGACAGGGAGGCAGTAGGTGGGTGGGTGTACACCCTCATAGAATCAAGAGAAGGAGGGAATGGATAGGGGTTTTCTGGTGGTGGTGGTGAATCAGGAAAAGGGATAACATTTGAAATATAAATAAATAAAATATCCAATAAAAAACTAAGAATAGAGAGTAGGTGCCTTCTCTGGTTAGGTAGGAATAAAAGAAGCAAATCAACAAGGGAAGGGATAATACTAGTGAGAACCAGAATTTTGACACAGAAAATATTTTGTGAATATTTGATATAGCACCAGCAAAAAGGCTGGATGTGGAAACACAAAGATAGTTCACCAGGTCAGAGACAGTGCTTGCTCATGCCATGTAACAGCAGCTGTGGGAATGTGCCCTTGCTCACTGGTATGGAGTTTTTTATCTCCACGTGGGTTTCTATGATAATTTGTTTGAATGAAACTTTTTTTAAGTAAACAATACTGTCTTGACCTTTGCACTGAAACTCCTGAAAACAAAGAAATCTAATTATTATGATGCAAACTGAAAACCGAACACAAGGAAAAAAATACTATAGATTGAAAGCAGAGCAGATCTCCTTAGAAGGATGTTCCTCAAAGTCATGTCCTCAGACTTTACTGAGCCTCATCCTTCTCCTGATCCTTTCGCAGTCTTGAAATGTGCTCAATGTTATTAAAAAGCCATGCATATTGATGCATTTTATTTTCTATTGCCGCTTACATGACCTCAGTCATTGAAATTTATAAATTTCACAAAGGAATAATGTGCCCAAATGCATAAAGTGAGCTAAATTGTATCTTTATCCAAACTTCAATTTCTTATACCAATTAAATCATTTTGTTGGACAAAATACATGGAATAATTTATAAGCCAATGAAATTATAAGAACACAAAATGTGATCAGCATAATTATATAGGTTCTTGGAGTAGTGTTTCTAATATTTTCTAATCCATGGAGAATTGCCAGATTTTATTTTCAGTTATAAACATTAATGTTTTAAATTCTCCAGTATGTCATATAAATGCTATTTAAGACTTGGCTGACTTTAAAGGCATCCCACCAAAACATTATTTTCTTGGAAGTTATTCATGCAGCCTACCAAGTTCTAAAGGAGTAAATACTCCTGAGTGATGGTGGTCGGCAAAGTTCCTCAAATGTTCTGTTTCATGTTAACTGGAGAGACGTGTGTCTTTGAAAATTGACTTACCTTGAGTTGCAAAGGAAAGATTGGACATCTTTCATGTACCATTGTAAACATCAGGTAAAAAAAAAACAAACAAAAAACAAAAACAAAAACAAACAAACAAACAAAACCAAAGCTTCTTTTTTGTAAAATTTTATGAGTAGAAACCATTAATTGCCTTTTGCTTAATCTCACATGTCAGACAATCTTTCAGGTTTTTTTTTTAATCTATGGATTTGCAGTGTTGGGATTGTCTGTTGGATAAAGAGAAGGCACAGCTACAAAGTCTGTAAGCCTGGGTGTAACATCAGGTCTGGCTCCAGTGTGCTTGAAAGCCAAGTCCTTTTAACCCGTCTCAAGCTTCCATTGTGTTATTTCTGAGTTAACAGCAGTTCATTGGATTATAACAAATGGACCAGGATTTATCAAATAGGCCAGGATTTATTACATTTGTCACTAAGAGACAGGCATGATTACCACCTGACTTGTTTAGAGATAATCTTTACAAAATGTATGTGTCAAGATGTTTTTTGTGTTTTTTGTTTTTGTGGATCTAACACAATATCTTCACCTTTAACATTATATGTAAAGCTGTCATGTGAGTAAGTTATGCCAGGGGTGTTCTGTCCTCATTTCTTTAAAACATTTTAAGGGAAATGTTTACTCTATTCAGCTTTTGATTGATCCAAACACCTGTATAATTCACTATCATCAGGTATATAGAGAATGATTGTCCTAATCACATCTACCCTCTGTAATGAGAACAGCCAATGGAGGATGCAGAAGAAGTATATAGGATTGGCTATGTAGAGAATATGATCATACCCAGGACATGTGGAAGTAGGCACACACATAGCCATATAGAAACCTAAATAACTACTTTTAGAATCCAAAGTCTTAGGCATAATAAGACTCTAAGTTCAAGTGAGACCCCTTACTGTGTAAAACATCCTGCCTAATCAAGAGTGTAATGTGCATATAAGATTTAAAGTATAAATAAATAAATAAATAAATAAATAGGGCTGGAGAGAAGGCTAAGAGGTTAAGAGCACCGGCTCCTCTTCTAGACGTCCTGAGTGCAATTTCTAGCAACCATGTGTTAGTTCACCACCATCTATAATGAAATCTGATACCTGGTTCTGGTTTTTAGGCCAACATTTGGTGGAACATGTACATAATAAACAAATAAATATTTGAAGTTATAATTAATTTAGAAATGCAAAAATCTCAAGGATATAGTAATATAGCTAGAATAGTTTTAAACTGGTGCCAAAAGTCTGGCTTACTTAAACCCAGTAATAAGTGTTGAAGTTCTTAATGCTGAACTGTAGGTTCAAGCCATCTATGTAATTATATTTTTATGAGAAAACAAGACAAAATATAATGAGGGACAATCAGTGCTCTCTGCCACAAGTACTGTTTACTTGAGAGATGAAAAAATCTGTTGACAGGACCCTGATATAGCTGCTGTCCCTTGTGAGGCTATGCCAGTGCCCAGCAAATACAGAAGTGGATGCCCACAGTCATCTATTAGATGGAACACAGGTCTCCCAATGAAGGAGCTAGAGAAAATACCCAAGGAGCTGAAGGGGTCTGCAACGCTATAGGAGGAACAACAATATGAGCTAACCAGTGCACCCAGAGCTCATGTCTCTAGCTGCATATGTGGCAGAAGATGGACTAGTCAGCCATCATTTGGAGGAGAGGCCCTTGGTCTTGTGAAGATTATATGCTCCAATACAGAGAAATGCTAGGGCCAGTAAGCGGGAGTGGGTGGGTTGGGAAGCAGGGCCGGGTTTATAGGGGACTTTCCGGGATAGCATTTTAAATGTAAAGGAAGAAAATATCTAATTTTTAAAAAAGAAAATAAAAAACCATCTGACACAACTGTATTGTGGATATACCATTAAAGAAACCAAAATCAATAAATAGTTTCATCCAAATGAACATAATTGGTCATCAATAATTTCTTCAAGGGTCAGACAAATGGCAGAGAAAGAATGAAATATTTCCTGTTTGATGGAACAACCATCTTCTCTGCCCTTGTACACTATGCTGAAGTTTTTAGTCTTTTAGTTTCAAGATGGATTCTATTAATAAAGTAGTTAAAGTTTCTCCAGTTTGCATGTTACATCTTAATGGTCGTCTCATATGTCTGTAATTATGTCAGACAAATCTTATCAATTTCCATATCATATTATTTCCTAAATATATTCATGCACACACATATATACATATTTATATCATATTTATGTATTTTATGTGTCCAATGAGCTATGTAGAGACAGACTTGTTTCTTTGAAGAATCTTGACAAATACAGGTATCATGTTCATTAAGGAATCAAAAACCTTTAGACCTGGTAAAGGATAGTATGAATTGCAGGAACAGAGATGTGACAAGCATTAAATGAATGTTTTCCTACATGTTCAGTGGACAAGAGAAACACACATGCATAATGCATTTTCTTCTGGTAACTGTAATAGTTTATAAAATAGGTCTTTATAGTTGTGTGTATAAGATAATAGTTTCATGCTCTGGCTTGAACTCAGAGTCTAAATGTATAATGCTTGAAAGACCTATGCTATTAAGCAACTTCTCAGGCTCTTTACTCTGAATCCAATGCTTATAATATGTAATAGAAAACAGAATATATAACAAAATTGCAACTAAGTCTGCCAGAAACTACAGGATTAGTTTAGTCTATCCTCACTTTTCACGGCAGAGCATGTGGAACCAGGACTTGCCATTGAGAGCCTAATGTATACATAAAAGGCTTCCCATGCCTTCAGAGAATAATATATATTTAGATGATATTTATTTATTGATAATATATCCAAATACTTGGGTTTAAAATATTACCTTGATATTTTAACATAATGGCTGAAACTTTTCAGGAAACCACTCATTTAATGGAAAATCACTTGCTTTTGTTATCTGCTGTAAAGTGAAACATCCCTTGTATGGTAAGTTACCCAACACCAGGGCATCTGAATTCCTTTACAAAGTTATAAAGTTGCAGCTTATTGCTGCTGCTCTCCAGTTCCTTGAATGCAGTGTCAAGCCATGAACTATGACAGTTGCCTTTAGTTGCTGATACTGTCTCTATTACCAACTTGAATTTTCTGGATGATCCGATAGCTGGAACTGAAATTTTTGGCATACCCATAAACAACCCATTGCAAAATATCTTCATAATTAACTTTCCTGAAGTGACTGTTGGCTAAACTCAATTTCTGATACCAAATTATTTCCAAATCAACAAATTGAATACATCAACACGAATAATTATTCCTTGTAACTATTCTTAATGAATAATGTTGCATTGGGATAGGAGTTACAAAGTGATCAGTGTCAATGAACAGAAAAAGAGAAAAGTTAATAGAAAAATTAATTAGCAACAACTAGTTGATTCCCCCAGAAACAGGAGATCCAGAGAATAGCTCATTTTAAAGGTCACTTAAAGGAGATACAATTAAAGTTGACTTTCCATCCTCTAACATTTACATAATTGACTGAACATCTATTTTTCAGTATGATTGGTTGTCTGGAAGCCAAAATCTTATAGAGTGATAGTCACATGTTTCTTGCCAAAAGAAGATGCTAAGTAGGCTATCTATATGATGTCCTTAGGGGGACCATGTGTATATAACATACACATACAAAGGGACAAAGAAATATTTAGTGTTACTCACTAGTTTCCTTTATTTTATCTGTGTTTGAAGGTCTTGTAAAATCATAATCTCTATAATATCCCCGTTTCCATAATAGCTTTTAGATTTTGATATGTTGTAGATTTTCAAATTACAACTTCTAGTATTCTAACTCTCAGTTTTTCCAGCTTTCAGATCTTAACTTTGACGTAACAGTATAGTACAATCAATAATACAAATTCTGCTAAAAGTTCAAAGCTTAAAAGCGATCTTCTTTTGTATATTTTGTAATAATTAATATGAATTACATATAAATGGTTGCTATTAATACAATGGTCTTCAATTTCACAGGAATCCCTTCATTGGTTTTTTGATTATTGAAAAAGCATCTATCAAAGCCTTAAGTTCATACCTCATTCATATTCTCATTTCAGATTATGTCATCTAACCTGTCATGAAGGAATAGATATTTTTGTGAATTAAGAACTCTTAACTCTTTCAGTTTTAGCAATGTGTGAATGAAGTATGGAATGAGGAAGTAACAACATTTTTATGACTATAATAAACATACAATTACTAATAGGAAAATGAATTACTGATACATATCTTCCTTTTAACTTCATAGAACCATATAGAATCAACAAATATTTGCTACACAGTAGAGTTTAAGACATATTAATTAAATTAAAGAATGCATACTTCAATATTTATTCAATTAAACCTCAATTATTAGTGTTATATAACTGCTACTTTATAATGAAATTTTAATTAATGTAGGCTTTTAATATAATATTTCTTATGAAAAAGCCGAAACAAATAGAGAATATTTTTATTATTCTGCTTATTATAAAAATATTTTCAGTGAAACAATGTAGGGCTAGGGAGATTAATCAGTTAAGTTATTTTTTTTTCTCTTTGAGTATAAAGACCTGAAATCAGTCCTCAAAACCCAAATGAAACATTTCAAGTGTGGAGACACTTGACAATAATTTCAGTGCTAGTGGAGAAGAGACAGCAGATTCCTGGAGCTATTTGGCAATAAAATCTAATTTACCAAATACTTCCAAGCAGGTGAAAGGGTGTCTCAAAAAATGGAAGAAATAAAAAGAAAGATAGACAGTGCAAACACTGAAATTGATTTATAGCCTCTACATGTTTGTATGCACACCTGTGTCTACCTAAATAATCTGTAACACACTTACATACACACAAACACACACACACACACACACACACACACACACACACACACACACACAAACACAGATTTCAAACCAAGCCCTGCATGGTGCTAATGAGTGCTGTAACTCTTTGAATGTGTCCTGTGAGCATCCATAACAAAGGCTGGCATTTCTCACATCTACTGTGATATCACTCTTCTAAGTACAACCCTCTCTCATATATAGATGTAGAGATAGATAGATACATAGATAGATAGATAGATAGATAGATAGATAGATAGATAGATAGATAGATAGACAGATTCTTACACACATACTCACATGCACACACAAACACAATGAGATCACCTTTCATCAAGAACCTGAAATATAGAGAGGTGGGTGGTGTCTGGTATTAGGTACTCTACAATCAAATACTAGAAGAGGATTTAATCCAGAGAAATATCAGCAGTAAAGTCATTAACTTGTTATCAACCAATGGTTACTTTAGACTCTAAAAGATTTCAGATTTATTTAAGCAAAAATATCTTAGCCTCTAGACAGAGCACCATTTTCCTTTCCATGAGTAGCTTCATTATCATTCCTATCACAGGAAATATTCACCACTTAAGTAACTTTGCCAAGCAAATTGAAGTAATTTCTAAGACACGCATAGATTTGTAAATATTACTATCATTTGAACTCAGTGATGGCTTTCTGTGTGCACTAGAGGGGGATAAATGTATTCAAATGCCTCGAGAATATGTAGAAAAGTGTGAATATCCACTTCTGTGTTTGCTAGGCCCCGGCATAGTCTCACAAGAGACAGCCACATCTCGGTCCTTTCGATAAAATCTTGCTAGTGTATGCAATGGTGTCAGCGTTTGGATGCGGATTATGGGGTGGATCCCTGGATATGGCAGTCTCTACATGGTCCATCCTTTCATCTCAGCTCCAAACTTTGTCTCTGTAACTCCTTCCATGGGTGTTTTGTTCCCACTTCTAAGGAGGAGCATAGTGTCCACACTTCAGTCTTCATTTTTCTTGAGTTTCATGTGTTTAGGAAATTGTATCTTATATCTTGGGTATCCTAGGTTTTGGGCTAATAACCACTTAACAGTGAGTACATATTGTGTGAGTTCCTTTGTGAATGTGTTACCTCACTCAGGATGATGCTCTCCAGGTCCATCCATTTGGCCAGGAATTTCATAAATTCATTCTTTTTAATAGCTGAGTAGTACTCCATTGTGTAGATGTACCACATTTTCTGTATCTATTCCTCTTTTGAGGGGCATCTGGGTTCTTTACAGCTTCTGCAGAAGTGGATGCTCACAGTCAGCTAATGGATGGATCACAGGGCTCCCAGTGGAGGAGCTAGAGAAAGTACCCAAGGAGCTAAAGGGATCTGCAACCCTATAGGTGGAACAACATTATGAACTAACCAGTACCCCGGAGCTCTTGACTCTAGCTGCATATGTATCAAAAGATGGCCTAGTCGGCCATCACTGGAAAGAGAGGCCCATTGGACACGCAAACTTTATATGCCCCAGTACAGGGGAACGCCAGGGCCAAAAAGGGGGAGTGGGTGGGTAGGGGAGTAGGGGTGGGTGGGTATGGGGGACTTTTGGTATAGCATTGGAAATGTAAATGAGCTAAATACCTAATAAAAAAAGGAAAAAAAAAAGAAAAAGAAAAAGAAAGTGAAAAAAAAAAAGAAAAGTGTGAATATATAACTTCTGGAAGTAGAATGGAAGATCAATGGGTTCTCTCATCATAATTGTAAGATTAATTAGTTATACATACTTAGGATTCATTTCACTTTTTATTTTTATGTATTTTATATAAAAGAATTCTAAACTTAAATGTATTTTCCCTCCCTTAAGTCCTTCCAGGTTCTCTCCCCATACTCTGCCACCCAACTGAAAGTTCTTTCTCAAATAACTAGCAAAATTGTAATACAATAAGCACCCCCAAAACAAACAAAACAAACAAACAAACAAAAAAAATAAAACACAAAAGAACTAAAAATAAACCAAAATAAAATAATGCCCCAAAAGAAAGAAAATGCCCATCAAATTGTAACCAAATAAAAGCACACATCAAAACTAAACAAAATGCTAGGCGTGTCTCTTATACTTTGGTGACATGCGTCTGAACATGAGGCCTGAAATGGGTTGCTGATAAACCCAGAATTACTCCATTACACAAACCTTGTTTCTTCTCTTGCTGAAACTATAAATGAATATTATTTCATATCTTCTTTTTTTTTTTGAGACAGTTTCTCTGTATAGCCCTGGCTGTCCTGGAACTCACTTTGTAGACCAGGCTCGCCTCGAACTCAGAAATCTGCCTGCCTCTGCCTCCCGAGTGCTGGGATTAATGGCATGTGCCACCACACCCGGCATTATTTCTTATCTTAGTGTCTAGGTTTTCATTTATTAATTTAGAAAACAACAAAATAAAATATAGTAAGATAAGTAAAGCTATCGTACCAAAGTTCTTCAGAACACACCAACTAAATGAAAGGAGCCCATAGAGAAGACACAAAAATCAGAGACTCTCTCATTCACACATTCAGGAAGCCCACAAAAACACTAAACTGGAAGCCATAACATATATGCAGAAGACCTGGGGCAGATATGTGCTGGACCTGTGCTTGCTTCTCCAGTCTCTACGTGTTCATATGAACTTAGTATAGGATGATTTAGAGGGCTTTAGTTTATTGGGGTTCTCTATCCCCTCTGGTTCTTTGATGCTTTCTGCCTCATCTTCCAGAGGACTTCCTGGGCTTTAAGGGAATGACTTCAATGGAGACATCCCAGGTAGGAATTACTGCTTCAAGGTCTATAACTCACTGCAGAACATCTCATTGTTAATCTTTATGTTTATTCCCATTGGCTACGGGAGGAAATTTCTAGATGACGGCTAAACATCTACAAATACATTATGATAGCAGAACACTACCAGACATAATTTTATTACTACATTTTTCTTCTATTTGGTTATACAAGTATTATTTTGTCTTACCTGAGGTCCCTTGGTCATGTAATTTATGGTGCTTGGTCACCCAAACTGTGCCAGTATGGGTTTCGTCTTGTGCATTGCCCCTTAAATCAAATCAGTTATTGGTAGGGTGCTAACACAAGCTTTGTGTCACTACTACCCTACTTGATCTTGGTAGACAATGCTTTTGATGTGTTCTTGGATTCTGTTTACAAGTATTTTATTGAGAATTTTTGCATCTATGCTCAAAAGAGAAATGGGTCTGCAATTCTCTTTCCTTTGGGGGTCTTTATGTGGTTTTGGAATCAGAGGATGTGGGGACTCAAAAAATAAGTCTGGGTATTTTCCTTCTGTAGTATTTGAATTTTTTTGTAGAAAATTGACAGTAACTCCTCTTTGAAAGTCTCATAGAATTGTGTACTAAAGCCATTAGGTCCTTGGCTATTTTGGTTGGGATATATTTAATGACTGCTTCTATTTCACTACAGGAGATGTCCCACTACAGAAGAATGGATACAGAAAATGTGATTCATCTACACAATGGAATACTACTCAGTTATTAAGAACGAGGGCATCCTGAGTTTTACAGGCAAATGGATGGAACTAAAAAATATCACCCTGAGTGAGGTAACTCAGACTCAAAAGGATGTGCATGGTATGTATTCAATAATAAGTGGATATTAGCCTCCCCTACCCCAAAGTACAGAATACCCAAATACAGTCTACGGAACTCAAAATGTTCAGTAAGCTGAAGGGCCCAAGTGAGGATGCCTCAGTCCCACATGGGAGGGAGAAGAAAGCAACCAGAGGTGGGAAGGAGGGAAGGAACTTGGAGGGAAAGGAGCTGTGGGTGGGAGAGGGAACATGATCTGGTCTTGGGTGGGGGAAAAGGACTGAAGTCCTAAGGGCCAGCATAAAGAATGGAATCTGGCAATCTCCAGAGATAGGAAGTTGGGGGAACCCTCCAGAATGTACTAGAGACATTGGAGATGAGAGACTCTCAGGACTCAAAGGGAGGGACCTTAGCTGAAATGCCCTACAGTAGGGAGGAAACTTGTATTGTCTACCTTTAGCAGAAAGACAGGGGATCAAGTGAGTGATGGGTTGCTATCCCATAGTCAAAACTCTGACCCATAATTGTTCCTGTCTGAAAGTACTGCAGGGATGGAAATAGAGAGCAGCCTGAGGAAAAGAAGGTCCAGTAACTGGCCCAAATTGGGATCCAGCTCAAGGGGAGGCCCAAAAACCTGACACTATTACTGAGGCTATGGAGTGCTCACACAAAGGGACCTATCATGACTGCCCTGTAAAAGATCCAACAAGCAGTTGAAAGAGTCAGATACAGATATTTGCACCAAACTAATGGACAGAAACTGCTGACCCCTGTGGTTGAATATGGGGAAAGCTAGAAGAAGCTGAGGAGGAGCGCAACCCTGTAGGAGGACCAGCAATCTCAATTAACCTGAACCCCTGAGATCTCTCAAACACTGAGCCACCAACCATGCAGTATACGCCAGCTGATATGAGGTCCCCAACCCATAAACAGCAGAGGACTGCTGGGTTTGGGTTCAGTCAGAGAAGATGCACCTAACGCTCAAGAGACTGGAAGCCTCAGCGATTTTAGAGGTATGATAGGGTGGGGCACAGAGTTGGACATCCTCTTGGAGACACGGGGACAGGGAAAGGGTATGGAATGTAGAACAGTTGGAGGGTAGACCAGAAGTGGAGTTAAATCTGGAGTTTAAAATTAATTAATTATTTAATTAAAAATTAAAAGATTAAAAAATGCTTTTCTACTATTGACTTTATGTATTTTATGTTATATAATATATTTGTTTTAGGCTTCCAATTTGGGGAAATGCATGTTTTTAAATTATGTCCTTATGATTATCTGCTTTTCTTCAGTGTCTATTGTTATTTCCTTCTGACTTTTGTTAATTTGGACAAAGTTTTGTCAATTTTATTTTCTTTTCTGATAATTTAGTTTTTAATACTTTATTCACCTTACATCTAGATCACAGCACCTCCATATCTCCCCTGCCTCCCCTTACAAGTCCCTGCCTCCAATATCTTTCCCCTTCTCCTCAAAGAAGAGGGAACCCCCTAGGTTACCACCCTACCCAGGGACATCTAATCCCAGAAAGACTAGGCACATCCTCTCCCTGTGAGGCCCAACTAGGAAGTCCAGGTAGGGGATGTGGATCCAGTGGCAGAGAACAGAGACTAACATGTTACGGGTACCACAAGAGGAACAACTGAGCATTTGCTACAAATATGTAAGGAACCTAGATCCAGTCCCTATGTGGTCCCTGGTTTGTGGTCAAGTCTCTCTGAGTCCCATCTTTCCAGGTTAGTTGACTCTGTAGGTCTTATTATGGTGTCCTTGCCCTCTCTAACTTGCTCAATTCTATCACATACTCTTCCACAAGATTCCTGGATCTCCTGATGGCTCTGGGAGTCTGCATCTGCCTCCATCTGCTGTGGATTTAGCTTCTCTGGAGACAGAAGAACAAATTCTTTGCTTCATTAATCATTTCTATTATTTGTTTGTTTATTTGCTGGTTTATATTATATTCATTTCAGCCTTCAGTTTATTTCTTGCCATCTACTCCTTTGTGTGTGTGCATGTGTGTTTCTTTTTGTTCTAGAACTTTCAGATGTGATGTTAAATTAATAATATGAGGCTTCAACAATTTTATATAGACACTTTTATGAACTTGTCTCTCAGAAGATTTTTTATTGTGTTTTATAAGTTAGAGTATGTCTTGTAATTATTTTCATTCAATTCTGGAAAGTCATTAATATCTTGCTTAATTTTTATATATCCCATTTTTATTTAGTAGAATGTTCTTCAGTTTCCATGACTCTCTAAGCTTTCTGTTTAGTTATATGCTTCTTTTATAAACTATCATTAGGGTAACAAAATTTGGGCACACTGATTTCCTTCTTTTTGTGTGATTCCTCTAATATTTCTTATAGTTTGACTAATATCTGGTTCAAACAGCTAAACAAAATCTTATAATTGCATGTATTTACAAAATTACAATAATATTTTATGATTAAATGGTATAATTAGGGTAATATTCTATATTATTATTTTCAATATCACTCATAGATACTATGATTACTATCAACTTTGTTTTCTAGATATTGATATAGTTTCTCAAGCCATAGTTGAGTAACTATTTTCCAATAATCCATCATCACTGCAATATTTTATAAAGACTTTTCAGCATGTGTATTGTACATTAATTGACACTGTTTGAGACTTGTCAAATGTCACCTCTAACAGCTACTGTTACAGAGTACATTTTGCCTTTTGTGACCATTTAATTTTCGCATTTTATTAGTTTCCAATTAATTTATTTTATACAATTATTTTTTTTTACATTTACCTTCTAGACATCTGCCTTTAGCTTTCTATACCTCAATCACATATTCTTATTTCCATTATTTCATCTATCAGTTTCTTAATTCATTTCAATATCAATTGTTTTAAGTATTAATTAAAAACTAAGCCTGAGAGTCCATTTTCCTTACTTTGTTTGTGTGCTATATTGTATTCACTGCAGTGCAGTGCTACAATCTTTGGATTTAGGCTTTCCCAATCTCCATTCAAAATAGTAAATGGCTCAGACTCTGACATGTCCCAGTCCTAGTTCTGGGGGTCATATCTATTAATTTATTGAGATAAAGACATATGAGTGTTGAGATTACAGGAATGAGACACAACATTCCTAACTTCACAACAATATCTTCATGTATCAATGTATTACTAAATATTTAAATTTAAAGACATACATTTCTTGAATTTATATGAACCTAAAAGATGACATAGATCACAAACTTCCTTCTTTTCAGTTTTCTGTGTAGTTTATGAATATATTAATTAATTTCACAATGATCCTCTAGTGGATTTTATCTTTTTGTCTGGTTTGTCATCAATTGCTGTTGATTAAATGTGTATAATGTTATTTATTTATTTTTATTCTTGACTTTTATTAGTTTTTTTTAAATCTTACAATATGTTTGGATCATGTCTGCACTTCCCCCAGACTCCTTCCAGATTCATGCACTTTATTTGATGTTCACTCAATTTTGTATTATTTATTTATTTATTTATTTATTTTACGTATATGTGTTGTCCATATATTCTTGAATTTGTGTCCTTTCAATAAAGCATGGCTGAACTACTGTGGACTGTAGAGAAACTTTAATCCAGGAAAATGGCTCTTGTGACTGGAATATAGATATTCCATTAGTATATTATAACATCTAATCCCAAACAATGCCTTCTAACTGAGGTACAGACACAATGACAAATCAAAGTCTTGACAAGATAAGATACACCCACATCTCAAGTGAATAGTACAGTAAAGACTAGCCATTTAAAGAGCCATTCTGTTCAGTTCAGTCAGTTGAGTTGAGTTGAGTCAGTCAGTTGGGAGTTAGTTGAAAGGCAGTGCCATAGAGTTAAGTTTGTGGTATTTCAGTGAAATGGAGACAGCTTGCAGAGAGAACAAGCTAGTCACAGGTGAAGATAATATGAGGCAGAGAATGAGAATGAGCCAGAAGATTAAAACAAATTCCCAGAGTTACTTTGAGGCCAAGCAAAGTAATTCAATGAGAATCAGAAGTCAGATTAAATCAGTCCGCTTGGAGAGGAGTTTGGGGTAGAACAGCTGAGTTGATCCTGCCAAAGATCAGAAAGAACTAGAGTAAGCTTATTCATCAGTAAGACTTCAAGATGACAATTATATCTGGTGAATAAAAGATATGTTTACATGGAAAATTAAGTATCCCTAAAGCTCCTTGGCTCCTGATGGACTGCTATACTTCCCCTGGCCTTCCTGCGGTGGCATGTGATCTCTCTTGGGCTTAGATAGGTGCACTGTATCATATCCTGTGTGAGTTCCCTTGTGCATTACAGTCATCTATTGTCTTTAACTCTTAGGTTCTTTCTGTTCCCTCTTCCAAGCTGCTTGCTGGAATGTGAGAGGACTGGGTGGGATACAGATATCCTAATTATGCCTGGGCATTCTGTTACCTTTACCTTAACTCATTGTGGATCTCTGTGTTAATCACCATGTGCTGAAATTAGAAGCTTCTTGTACAAGCGTTGGGATAATGTCTGAGCATGATGCTCAGTATTTACTTAGAACACTAAACTCATGGAGGAGGCAAACACTGTGTGGAAGTGTGTTGAACAATTATAGAGTGGTCAGTGATGATATCTTTAGTCCATTTCCAACCTAAGATACGGCATAAGTAATTTATCATAGTTGAAATCTTTTAACTCATTTGTGGAAAATTGTATAGTAATAAAAATTATTCCCACGAAACACAACTTTAATTATTACTTTAGTATTTTTGAAAATTATATTGAGACACTGCATCCCATAGTCATTGATCATGGGGTTGAATTTATATTTCAGTCATCCAAAATGAAACTTTAAAATTTTCTTATTGCATCTGGTTTTTCTTTCCTTCTGTTAGCTTTTTTACCTCCTTTTTTCTGCTCAAGCCCTGTGGTTGTTTTATTGTTTCGTGGGTCCTATTCCTCACACAGCCAAAACTAATCTCCCTAATAAGACAAGAGCTCACAGTTATAGATCAGTGGCTCATCATCATGAAGACAAAATTTAAGAATCATATAGAAAACTCACATTCCAGCAAATATGAGGAAACAATTAAAAATTGAATGGGAAACCGGCTTTCTCTCTACATCTCTGGTTGGTTATCCTGTTGTGAAAAATTATCACTGATAACATTTGATGCAACCCCCAAAACATCTACTTCTGGGTAACCACTTTCACCTACCACACACTAAGGATCCCTTCACTGTAGTTTAACATCTTCTCTCGTATATTTTTCTGACTGGGGAGTGTAAGCGTCAAATTTTTTCTCACAATCTCCCAGCAGAAAACTGAAAAGTGGGAATGTCTTTCCCAATATCCTCAACAGAGAGCTTATTTTCCCCAAACTCACATAGTCTCCATAAGCCTAAGTCCACATTGTACTACAAATGTGAATTATAACAAGTATTTTATATATGGATTTGTAATGAAATTTAATATATTATAGCTTGCAGCTTTCTCTATAATTCTATCTACATATTCTCAAATAGGGATTGCATTTGACACTTCGAGTATGCAAGAGTTATTGTTTATTCAACTACATTTTCTTTTTCATTTTGTCCTTTTTTTTGTCTTCTAAATAACCTTTGGGGTCAAAGACACACACACACACAAATACACACACACACACACACACACACACACACACACACACTCTGCTTTTTCCTAAATATGCCACAATTTTTATATGACTAAAGTAATGTAAATCAAAGTAAACACCACTTTCAGATAAAACTTTTCAAGTTTTGACAATAGTGATGCTAAATTTGAGATTAAAGGAAGTTTAACACTGAATTAAGTGGATGCTCACAATCAGCTATTGGATGGATCACAGGGCCCCCAATGGAGGAGCTAGAGAAAGTATCCAAGGAGCTAAAGAGATCTGCAACCCTGTAGGTGCAACAACATTATGAACTAACCAGTACCCCGGAGCTCTTAACTCTAGCTGCATATGTATCAAAAGATGGCCTAGTCAGCCATCACTGGAAAGAGAGGCCCATTGGATTTGCAAACTTTATATGCCCCAGTCCAGGGGAACCCCAGGGCCAAAAAGTGGGAATGGGTGGGTAGGGGAGTGGGGGGAGGGTATGGGGGACTTTTGGGATAGCATTGGAAATGTAATTGAGGAAAATATGTAATAAAAAATATTTTTAAAAATCTATTGGGAGAAATAGGTCTTCCTATCTATTTATTTATCAGAATAAATAGATAAATAAGTTTAAAAAAATCAGTTGACTTTGTATTTCACATAAACAACAAAGGGATGGTTCCTGAAATTATAGCTGATTTTTGTGCTTTGTCTAGAAAGCTGGAAGAGGGAACAATGCTAAGCCGTTCAGTGAAATATGCAGGTGATCTCCATTGCACTACTACAGGCAGAACAGGTTGTGATTTTCTGTGAATCAAAGAAGGATTTCAATCAGAATTTCTTCATTACAGAAAAATCTGACTGTCATGATATTAAAAGTTATAGAAAAAAATAAATAAATGAACATCTGTTTTATATGATTTGAAAATATAATAGAATATATTTGGATTGATTTTTAAGAATAGAAAAAATATTCCCTCTTCTACCCTGTTCTCCTCTTCCCTATCCCAATTTGAAGCTTTCTCTTCCATTAATTTCCTTAAATATTTTCTACCTCTTTCTTTTATTTTCTTTTATTCAGCTCCCCTGAAAGCCCTGTCTTCTCCCTTGGAAGCTCCACCGACTCTCAGTCGGTTATTTATTTTCTGACTTCTGAGTAAATTCCAAGTGAATCACACATTTTTGAGAATTCAAGACTAACATCCACAAATAACAGCAATCATGTGATATCTCTTATTTCCTGGCTATACTCTAAATCATTCAACATGATTGTTTCAAGCTTCTTTCATTTACCTATGAATTTGGTAACTTTAATTTTCTTAAGAGCTAACTAATATTCATTTGTGCACATATCCCACATTAGTAGGTTAACATTAGAATTAATTTTGCTTTATCTTCTTTGCCAATTTTGACTAACAAGTCTTAAGCAACCAATAAAAATGGCCATCCAACCTCTACTGACTGACATATTTGTCTTTCAGTGAGTTTAAAAATAAACATTTCCTCCTTCCTAATTTTTTCAGACAATTTCTGGTAGTAAATCTTTTGCAAATACATTGCTATACTTAGTACTTCAACTAGATGTAGTAGAACAGGATGATTGACTCCAGCTCTATAACAAGGCTGGAGACAGTCACTTCAGAGTTATGACATAAAAGGTCTCCAAACCCAAATCACAACCCAGAGTAGGAATTATAAATTGATTTGTTGAGTATAAAAACAGAAGATACTAAATATGAGACTCAAATCTTAAACATGTTGACCAGTGACCTTGCCATGAGTAGTAACACTATTCTACTGATTTATAAGCCTGCAGCCTACATATTTATTTGCTTTCCTGAAAAGTGCAAAAGGATGATTTTTTTTAGATGTCTATGGGACCATTCAAAATTATTTCTATTGTAGAACTTTAAAATAATAAAAAGAAAATATTCAAACATGCCATCTGCAAACAGCCTTTTCCTTACATGACATTGTTGGATGCACAAAAGTAGTTTTAGAAGGCCGATGCTACACGCACAAATCCTGCAGAAGAGCCAACCAACTCTAATTCCAACAGAAAGAAGAGAGACTCACTAAGTCCATCCTAGAAATAGCTGATGAGCTATTGACAGTTGCTGCCCACTTGGCAGGGAGAATCAGTTTTCTTTGGGGATATTGGTCCCTAATAGGTTTCCCATATTCTAGTATATGTCTCTACCACCATACACACACTGATAGCATGAAATGAACTCCGTGAGTTAATAAAAGGCAAATGAATCTAGAAATGGTGGCAGGCACAGAGGAATGGGACAGATATGATTTGAATAAATACATTTTATGAAATTCTCAACAGAATAAAATGAGATGCTAATCTTGCTCGGTGGCTTGAATGGAGACCTCTTCCATTAATGTGTTCACACACTGGATAAAATTTAAAGAGCCTAATTGAAATTAAATATGTCAATATTGCTTCTTTTAGCTGTATTTCAGCCTATACACAGCCAGTGAGAGCTTGTCCTCAAAACTGAGAGTTAAGAAACAGATCCAGAAGTGCTCATCAGAAGTGATGAGTATGTTCAAGAGCTAATCTGGGGAGAATAGAATTTTGTCTGTCTTGGCTAGGAGATTGAATGAATCCATAAATACCTTCAAGACAAGCCATGTGGAGAATAAAGTGCCAGAGATCACAAACATGAGTAACTTGTTTTATATTATTCATCAAATATTTAATTACTAGACATTACAGTAATCTATTTGAATCCCTCATGTTTCTATAAGATGAAAGGCAGAAGCTAAAATTCTACATCATTAAAATGAGTAAATTCTTTACAGAGTGGTAGAATTCAGGCCAAAAGTATCCATGGGTTGACTCATTACTTCATAAATACAACGTCAGTTTGGTAATTTCTACTCCCTTTAAGCAGCGTGTTAATGTACGGCCCATGGCTTAACTAATTATTAATGCAAGTTGGATTCCTTTTGTTTTCTTTAAATGTTGACTCTATTCCTTAGGTAAAGACTTTTGTGTATTTGATTTCCAATCCCTAATCAATAAGGATTTCTCTCAAATTTCAAATAGGAAGGAACTGTTCTAAAGTGTATAAATGAGACAAAATGGGGCATAAAATGAAACATAGTTAATTTTAAAAGTTACCTATTTGGTTTAAATATGTAATGAGAAGAAAACATTCACAATGCTTAGCTTTCCAATTTCTACCACCATACCCTGGTGTTTTCTTATTTCCTTTAGTCTTTATTTTACCTCCTAAATAGCCAGAAAAACAGTCTATTATTTTTATGAGGTTGAAGGTGCTGCATGCAAAATCTAATTGGCATGTACTGAACTGATGATCTCCAGGCAACAGTAGAACTTCAGTCTTCAAAGTACTTGCAAAATGAACTCCCTTTTTAATGTATCTGGTATGAGAATTCGTCTAAGCCATTTCAGCACTGCTGTATCTGGTGAATCAAAACACTAAGTCTTCCTCTCAGAGCAGATGCCACTTGGTCTTGTTCATCATGCCAAAAAGAGTTTTTAAATTCAAGACTAGTCAAGACACATGTTCTATAGCTAATTTGAGGCCTGATTATAGCAGATTTACATGATTCTTACTGAGAATTCATGGTGTACTGCAGATATCAACAAAGCAAGAATTTTGATCTGGTGGCGTGGAGATAAGTATGAATTAAGACACATGACTTAGGAAGCTCTGCAGTGTGAAGGATGATTGACCCCCCCCCCCAAAATTGTTTTCAAAGCAGACAACTGCTGAGTATGTGCTAGAAATGCCTGACCAATATAAATATATTGGAAGGTAAATGGTTACATTCCCATGAATCTGTAGACTAGAGTTCTTCCATAGTTGACTGCTGTTTGCATATAACTGGAAAACTAGGGCAACCTGAGTCAGACATCTGGTCATTATTTGAGTATGGGATTCGAGATTCTTCTTCTTAGTAGCTGAGTGTTCTTGCTACTCAGCTACTAAGAGAACTGAACAATGCAAGTGCTCATGCATCTAATTTTGAGACTTTCCAGCAACTGTAGGAATGTCACCCAACAAAGTTTCAGAGTGCTTCTTCAGTAACCAACATATGGACTGTCTTAAGGTCAAGCTGAGCTTGGTGATGAGAACTGTAATATGGTTTTAATTTCCATCATTATTAGTTACTAAAGAATGTACTACCAATAAGTCTGAGAAAAAGATATTGATGGCAGGTGCCTGAAGAACCCGGAATTTCCATGCAAATGAGAGGATTCCCTCAGTGCTTCATTCATTTAAATAATAGTCACTGTATAAACCAAGTTCCTTCAGGCTGTTCTTCCATAGGGTAAAGTAGTAGAAAAAAAATGAATAGCTCAATGAAGACCTTTTGATAGGACAGTATCATAACAGACAGAGTATTCTTCATGTCTCACTTTTTAATATGTTCATTCTTAACAGAAAGCTGAGCATAATCAGAAAACTCTGTGTTTGAGGCAAAGTTTCTGAAAGGAATGGGAGAATAAAATAGCAATGAGATTTGAGATACCTTATTTTAGAGAAATTGTGTTTTAATGCCCTCATCCTTAATTTGATGGGTAAAACCAGATATACTTGTGAATGGGGAAGAAAGAAAAAGACAGAGACGAAAGTGAGGAGGAGGATACTGAGAGGGAGAAGAAAGAGGGAAAGAAAGGAGAAAGAGGAACAAGGGAGAGAAAAAAAGAGACAGTTCTTACCCAATTTTTCTTAGTTTTCTGTACACAACTTGCCAATATACCAAGTGTGCTTCCAGCCCTAAATAAATTGAATGCCAATAAAATTGAAAGTGCTTTTTTTTTCCCCCACTCTCAGCTGAGGTTTGAAGCCAGCAACCAAGAAACCAGTTATAGGCGATTTGGGAACTTCTGAAGGCTGACCTTTCTAGAAAACACTGAATTTTATCATTTGAAATAAACAACTTGTCTTCAGATTTTCAGCATCAAGTCATTGTGCTTCAAGTTAAGCTTGGGTTCCTTTAGCTTTCATCACATGTATGTAGCACAGACAAAGAAACCAGACAAATGGGGAATATTTTTATACCTAAGAGGAGGTTCATTTTCTTCCCCCCCTCATCCTTTACAGAGTTGGATTCCAGCTGTTATTAGGATAGAAAAACACCACCCATTGAAACAGAATAAAATATATGGCGCAAGGCATTGCAAGTACCCCATCCTTCCACACTTGCAGGAAATTGATCATGATTGCATGCATCTGATCTTAATGGATAGTGCCTGCCCTGAGCCCTGGAGAGACCAGACAAAGACTAGAGGAAAAGGCAGCTCAAGCTCCCTGCCAAAATGCCAAATACCCCAAGGGGAAAAGTAGTTCCTCCAGTTAAATCTGCAGATGATTTTAACCTCATGCTTACATATAAAAAGTCAATAGCATTAATACCTAATTCCACTTTAGCTTTCAGAAAGTGATGGGTTTCTGGACAGAGCAAGCAACAGAAGTTTTAGCTCACGAACATAGAAAATTAGCGTTTTAAAATAAATATCACAGGAGTGATCACAAAAGACAATTTAAAATTCACCGATATTCAAAACTGAAAACAGAGAATACAAAAGAACATTCTTTTCAGTTCACAGCACATAAATTAATCATCTAATTCCAATACCCCCGAGACACTCTGAAACAATGTAGTTTTCAATGAGGTTATATTTAACAAACTAAATGGTTGCCATGTTTTTCTATAAAGACAGATGCTTAGTGAGAAGAACATTCATTATAATCTTTTCCTAGGAGGGCCTAGAATGCATTTGTGGATGCTGTTTTATATTCTGTGTTTTAGTTTTTGGTGACTTGAGGATAGTTTATCAACACATACACTTCACATATTCTACCATTGTCCTCCAAACTGCATAGCAGATATATTGACACGGGGTTACTGTTTAAGGAAAGGGAAAATTTAAAAAAATGCAATGAAATAAAATATAATGAAAGAAAATAAAATGGCATTTTGTAGGAAAATGTTATCGTCCATTTTCTCCCAAGGTTTGTGAAATAATTAGAGTGGATGGCTCAGAAAGACAAGGAAAATGTCTCCAGTTATAATCTAAACTCAGGTATTTTGTTTGTTTCCTTTATTCAACTTTAATAAGAATGGATGTTTTCCTTCATTCCAGAACACTGGGACACTGAAATAAAATGCTTGTAAATACCTAACAGGAAGTTGGAGATCCGACTCATCTTGACCAGTAAGTACAATAGCCTCATTTTAGATATCAACATAGAAAGCAGAGGGATATAATGTGTTCTGATGCTGAACGTGTTCTGGGAATGAGGGAGGGTGAGGCCAATGAGAAGATCTTTCACACTGAGAAGAGAATTAGAGTTTTCCCAATTCAGTCATATTTGAGGCTATTCTGTAAGCTCTAACCTCTGTTATGCTCTCCTCTCCATTGTCACTGAATTTACATCACAAAGTATAGTTTTGGGGATTTGGGACTTTGTAGGATAAGGCAAAGAAACATGGTAACAAGCAGAAAACTTGGGAGAAACCAAAATGGGATAAAGCAGATACTATTACACACTGGTGGATGTTTTGATGTTGAGATTATATGTATTATAATTTTATGCATACATATATTATTATGTGAATATCAATGGATTTTTCAAAGAGAGCATTAGTTGGGCAAATAAGGCAGGAGAACTGATGTATGCTATTCTCTAGGGAAATTCCACTCCAACTCATAATGTGTCCTAAACTTAAACCTTAAAGAGTCTCAACTTTTCAATCACAGGTACAACTTTAGGCCATGCCACTGAACATATGCATGGAGATAAGTGTTATTCTCTGATTCAGTCTCCATGGAAATCTAGGTTTATCTCATCAACAGTTTATCATTTAGCTTCATTGCTTGCAAATGTCATTTTAGCCATAGTTATAACACATATTACAGTAAAGTCCTCCACTAGGGACAAAGTTAGCATACCATGTAATTGGATAATCTGATGCAATCTTTGCAGGAAGTTAGGTTAAGCAGACTAATGTACTACTTACTGATGTATAGGATATATATATATATATATATATATACTTACTGATGTATAGGATATATATATATATAGAGAGAGAGAGAGAGAGAGAGAGACCATTCACTTGTAGGCAGTTTAGAACTTGTTCCATCAGACTAAACTGAAATCATAAACAAAAATTCTAAAAATATTATATCTATATAAAAAACATTCTTTCTTTTTTAAATTTTATTTAATCTTTTTTTTTATATTCCTGATTTTATCCCCCTCCTGGCCCAGTCTCTGACTGTTCCATATCCCACATCTCCTCTCATCCCTCATCTCCATGAGGATGTCCGTACCTCCCCATCCCCTACCCCACCAGACCTCCCGACCCCTTCCATGCTACTACCCTTGTCTTCTGAGAGGGTCCCCTGGTTATCCTCCCCACAGCTTTAGGGACAGCCCCTCTCTAGTTGTTCAGGGGACCCACATAAAGACTGAGCTGTACATCTGCAACGTATGCACTGGAGCCTCAGTCCTGCCCATGTATGCTCTTTCACTGGTGGCTCAGTCTCTGGGAGCCTCAAGTGGTCAGGTTAGTTTACTCTTTTAGTCTTCCTATAGAGTTCCTATCACCTTCAGGACCCACCATTCTTCCTCCCAAATCTTCCAAAAGAGTCTCTATGCTATATCGAATGTTAGTCTGTGGGTCTCTGCATCAATTCAGCAGTTGCATGAAGCCTCTCAGAGGACAGTGATGGTAGGTTCCTGTCCGAAGCATAAGAGTATCATTCAAAATGTCAGATTTTGATTGTTATCCATGGGATGATTCTCAACTTTGACCAGTTATTGATTGGCTTTTCTCTAAGTCTCTGCTTGATATTTGTTCTGGCATTTCTTGTAGAAATGACTAATCTTGGATTTAAAGTATTGTAGGTGGGTTGGTGTTCTGTCCACTGGGAGTCCTGCCTAGTGATAGGAGGTTCCATATCCCCACTGTTAGACATTTCAGCTACTGTCATTGCATTGGCTATTGAGAGCCTCTCCAATAAAGGTCTCTTGTACTTCCTAGAGATTTCCCTCAATGTCCCCCTCCCCAGGCAGCTTCAGGTTTCCATTCATTGTCCTGGCCCTCTGTCAATCTCTGTTGGCTCTCCATACTAGATCCTCCATCCCTATCACTACCCTCCCCTCTCCTTCCCAGTTCCCTCCCTCTCTCCACCTCCTATGACTTCTTTATTTCCCATTCTAAGTGATATTCAAGTATCCTTGCTTGGACCATCCTTCTTGTTTAGCTTTTTGGGTTTGTGGAATGGATCATGGGTATCCCAAACTTTGTGGCTAATATCTACTTCTAAGTGAGTACATACTATGCATGTTATTCTGTGTCTGGGTTATCTCACTCATGATAACTTTTCTTTTTTTTTATTAGGCATTTATTTCATTTACATTTCCAATGCTATCCCAAAAGTCCCCCATACCCTCCGCCCCACTCCTCTACCCACCCACTCCCACTTCTTGGCCCTGGCGTTTCCCTGTACTGAGGCATACAAAGTTTGCACGACCAATGGGCCTCTCTTTCCACTGATAGCTGACTAGGCCATCTTCTGATACAGATGCAGCTAGAGACACGAGCTCCGGGGGATAATCTTTTCTAGGTCTACCCATTTGTCTACAAATTCAGGATGTCCTTGTTTTTAATAACTGAATATATTCCATTGTATAAATGAACCACATGTTCTGTATCCATTCTTCGGCTGCTGGATATCTAGTTTCTTTACAGTTTACATGCTGTTAGGAACATAATGGAGCACCTGTCCTTGTGGTATGGTGGAATGTCTTTTGGGTATATGCCCATCAGCGGTATAGCTGGGTCTTCACATACGACTATTTCCATCCAATTTTCTGAGAAATTCCTAGACCAATTTCTCAAGTGGTTTTACAAGTTTGCATGACCACCAGCAATGGAGGAGTATTACCATCTCTCTGCATTCTTGTCAGCCTGCTCTGTTTCTTGAGATTTTGTTCTTAGCAATTCTGAAGGGTATAAGATGGAATCTCAGGGTTGTTTTGATTTTCATTTTCCTGGTGAATAAAGACATTGAATATTTCTTTAAGTGCTTCTTAGCCATTCAAGATCCCTGTGTTGAGAATTCTTTGCTTAGATTTTTACCCCATTTTTAATTGGGTTATTTAGTTTGTTGGAGTGTAACTTCTTGAATTCTTTGTATATTTTGGATATTAGCCCTCTGTTAGAGGAACTAAAGAAATTTTCCAAATCTGTAGACTGCTATTTTGTCCTGTTGACTGTGTTCTTTACCTTATAGAAGCCTTTCACTTTCAAGAGGTCCCATTTTCGTTTTTGATTGTACAGTCTGAGATATTGGTATTTTTGTTTAGGAAATTTTCTCTTGTGCCTAGGCATTTGAGGCTATGTCCCACTTTCTCTTCTATTAGATTTCGTATATCTGGTTTTATATAGAGGTATGTGATGTAGTAGGACCTGAATTTTGTTCAGGATGATAAATATGGATCAATTAGCTTTATTACTTATATCAATTAGCTATATGCTGACACCAAGTTATAACAGCACCATTTGTTGAAGCTGCTTTCTTTCTCCATGGTATATTTTTGGCTTCTTTTTCAAAAATCAAGTGTTCATAGATGTGTGGGTTTATTTTGGGGTCTTCAGTTTGATTCTACTGATCGACCTGTCTGTTTCTGTTCCAATACAAGGTGTTTTATTATTTACTATTGCTCTGTAGTACAGCTTGAGAAATAGAATGATAATTTGTAAAGAAGATTTTTCGAGTTCAATATTGTTTTGAATACCCCATTTTTGTTTATTTATTCATTTTCTTTTGTTGTTTTGTTTGTTTGTTTTTCCATATAAAATTGTTTATTCAGTATCTGTAAAAATGTGTTGGAATTTTGATGGGAATTGCATTGAATCTGAAGACTGCATTTGGTTAGATGGCGATTTTCACTATGTTAATCATACCTATGCCTGAGCATGAGAGATATTTCAATCTTCCTTTATCTTCCTCAGTTTCTTTGTTCAGGAACTTGAAGTACTTGTCTCACATAACTATTCTCTGCTTGATTAGAGTCACATGCAGATATTTTATATTATTTGAGACTATTGTCAAGAGTGTTGTTTTCCTAATTTCATTCTCACTCTGCTTATTTTTAATATAAGGGAGGCTACTGATTCCATTGAGTTGATTTTAAATACTGCCACTTTGCTGAAGGTGTTACAAGCTGTACTAGTTCTCTAGTAGAATTTTGGGGGTCACTTGTGTATACTATCATATCATCCACTGATTGTGATACTTTGATTTCTTTCTCTTCAATTTGTATACCCTTGACCTACATTATTGTCATATTGTTCTTGCTAGAACTTCAAGTTTTGTATTGATTATATAGGGAGAGGGTGAGAAGCCTTGTCTTTTTCCTTATTTTAGTGAATTGTTTATTCACCATTTAGTTTGACATTAGCTATTGGCTTGTTCTCTACTGCTTTGATTATGTGTAGGCACGTTTCTTTAATCCATGATTTCTCCAAGATATTTAACAAGAAGGGATGTTCAAAGGTTTTTTGGCTTCTAATGAGATGATCATGCCAAGTGTTTTCATTCAATTTGTTTAAATATTGGATTATGTTGATGGTTTTGTGGAGTACAGGGTTTTGAAGTAATACCCAATTGTTCTTAGAATTTACTCAGTTTCTGTTGTTATGTCTCCCCTTTTCATTTCCTATTTTGTTAATTTGTACTGTCTCTCTGCCCTGCTGTCAGATTGGCTAAAGGGTTGTCTATCATGTTGATTTTCTCAAAGAACCAGCTCCTTGTTTTGTTCATTCCTTGCATACTTCTACTTGTTTCTAATTGATTGATTTCTGCCACAAATTTGAATATTTCCTGCCATTTACTCCTCTTGGATATGTTTGCTCCCTTTTGTTCTAGAGCTTTCATATGTGCTTTTAAGTTTCTAGTATGGGTTCTCTCCAATTTCTTTATGAAGGCACTTAGTGCTACGAACTTTCTTTGTGTCCCATAAGTTTTAGTATATGGGGTAGTAATTTTTACTGAAATATAAAATGTTTTTAATTTCTTTATTTTTTTCCATGACCCAGTGGTCACTGAATTGAGTTATTCAATTCCTACAAGTGTTTAGGCATTATCTTGTTTCTATTGTTGTTGACATCTAGCCTTAATCCTCGGTGATATGATAAGATGAAAGGATATATTTAAATCTTCTTATATCTGTTGAGGCTTGCTTTGTGTCCTATTATGTAGTCAATTTTGAAGAGCTTTCTCTGAGATACTGAGAAGAATGTATATTCTTTGGTTGTGGGTGAATTGTTCTATTAATATCTGATATATTTATTTGGTTTATCACATCTGTAAATTTCATTATTTCTCTATTACTTATTGTTTTAATGACTAGTCCACTGCCGAGAGTTGGGTGTTGATGTCCCCACTATTATTGTATGTGTTTAAATCTGTGGTTTGAGCTTTAGTAATGTTTCTTTTACAAATGTCTTTACCCTTCTGTTTGGGGCATAATTAAGATGTTGTCTTATTGAGTGTTTCTTTAATGAGTATAGTGTCCTTCCTTATCTCTTTTGAATACTTTGTGTTGAAAGTCTATTTTACTAGATATTAGAATGGCTACTGCACCTTGTTTCTTGGGTTTATTGTGTTGG